>NC_133332.1:13891133-13923633 GCF_042186555.1 Aquarana catesbeiana
TGAGTGCAGTGTCAGGTGTAATGTAATATACTGAGTGCAAGTGTCTGGTGTAATGAAACTGTGCTTATAGTGCAGGTGTAGGTGTATGTAATATACTGAGTGCAGGTGTCAGGTGTATGTAATGATGTACTGAGTGCAGGTGTCAGGTGTATGTAATATACTGAGTGCAGGTGTCAGGTGTATGTAATGTACTGAAGTGCAGTGTCAGGTGTATGTTAATGACCTGAGTGCAGGTGTCAGGTGTATGTAATATGAGCTGAGTGCAGGTGTCAGGTGTATGTAATGTACTGAGTGCAGGTGTCAGGTGTATGTAATGTACTGAGTGCAGGTGTCAGGTGTATGTAATGTACTGAGTGCAGGTGTCAGGTGTATGTAATATACTGAGTGCAGGTGTCAGGTGTAGTAAGTACTGAGTGCAGGCAGGTCAGTGTATGTATGTACGAGTGTAGGTGTCAGGTGTATGTAATGTGCTGAGTGCAGGTTGTCATGTGTATGTAATGTGCTGAGTGCAGGTGTCAGGTGTATGTAATGTACTGAGTGCAGGTGTCAGGTGTATGTAATGTACTGAGTGTAGGTGTCAGGTGTATGTAATGTGCTGAGTGCAGGTGTCAGGTGTATGTAATGTACTGAGTGCAGGTGTCAGGTGTATGTAATGTGCTGAGTGCAGGTGTCAGGTGTATATAATGTACTGAGTGCAGGTGTCAGGTGTATGTAATGTGCTGAGTGCAGGTGTCAGGTGTATGTAATATACTGAGTGCAGGTGTCAGGTGTATGTAATGTGCTGAGTGCAGGTGTCAGGTGTATGTAATGTGCCGAGTGCAGGTGTCAGGTGTATGTAATGTACTGAGTGCAGGGGTCAGGTGTATGTAATGTACTGAGTGCAGGTGTCAGGTGTATGTAATATACTGAGTGCAGGTGTCAGGTGTATGTAATGTGCTGAGTGCCGGTGTCAGGTGTATGTAATGTGCTGAGTGCAGGTGTCAGGTGTATGTAATGTACTGAGTGCAGGTGTCAGGTGTATGTAATGTGCTGAGTGCAGGTGTCAGGTGTATGTAATGTGCTGAGTGCAGGTGTCAGGTGTATGTAATGTGCTGAGTGCAGGTGTCAGGTGTATGTAATGTACTGAGTGCAGGTGTCAGGTGTATGTAATGTACTGAGTGCAGGTATCAGGTGTATGTAATGTACTGAGTGCAGGTGTCAGGTGTATGTAATGTACTGAATGCAGGTGTCAGGTGTATGTAATGTACTGAGTGCAGGTATCAGGTGTATGTAACATGCAGGGCTCAGGAGTGGGTGATATACAAAGTGAGGGGTCAGTTGTTTTTAATGTACTAGGTGCAGGTGTCAGATGTATGTAACATGCAGGGCTCAGGATTGGGTAATGTATAAAATGAGGGGTCAGGTTTATGTAATGTACTGAGTGCAGGGGGCAGGTGTATGTAACATGCAGGGGTCAGGAGTGGGCAATGTGCAAAGTGAAGGGTCAGGTGTTGTACCAAGTGCAGGTGTCAGGTGTATGTAACATGCAGGGCCCAGGAGTGGGTAATGTGCAAAGTGAGGGGTCAGGTGTATGTATTGAGTGCAGGTGTCAGGCATATATAACATGCAGGGGTCAAGAGTGGGTAATGTGCAAAGTGAGGGGTCAGGTGTTTGTAATGTACTGAATGCAGGTGTCAGGTGTATATAGCATGCAGGAGTCAGGAGTGAGTAATGTATAAAATGAGGGGTCAGGTGTATGTAATGTACTGAGTACAGGGGGCAGGTGTATGTAACACGCAGGGGTCAGGAGTGTGTAATGTGCAATGTTAGGGGTCAGGTGTTTGTATTGTACTGAATGCAGGGGTCAGGTGTATGTAACATGCAGGGCTTAGGAGTGGGTGATGTACAAAGTGAGGGGTCAGGTGTTTTTAATGTACTAAGTGCAGGGGGCAGGTATATGTAACATGCAGGGGTCAGGTGTTTTCAATGTACTGAGTGTAGGGGCCAGGTGTATGTAACATGCAGGAGTCAGGAGTGGGTAATGTGCAAAGTGAAGGGTCTGGTGTTGTACCAAGTGCAGGTGTCAGGTGTATGTAACATGCAGGGCCCAGGAGTGGGTAATGCGCAAAGTGAGGGGTCAGGTGTTTGTAATGTACTGAGAGCAGGGGGCAGGTGTATGTAACATGCAGGAGTCAGGAGAGGGTAATGTACAAAGTGAGGGGTCAGGTGTATGTATTGTACCGAGCGCAGGTGTCAGGTGTATGTAACATGCAGGTGTCAGGTGTTTGTAATGTACTGAGTGCAGGTGTCAGGTGTATGTAACATGCAGGGGTCAGGAGTGGGTAATAAGCAAAGTGAGGGGTCAGGTTAGGTCAGCAGAAGCAGACTGGGCGCACATTCTCCTGTGGTCACCCCCAGCTGCATGGAGCATTAATTGATTTCACAAATATGACGCATTATGCGATCATTAGAGATTCATTTCTCCTACATGCTATATTCCATTGCTCTTCTGTGTGGCGATTGATCGCTAGCGATTATTTGTGGGGGGGTATGATTGGGCGATGATCGTTCTAGGAATACATTTGGGTGTGCAGGCACCCCGACACTGTAATGGGAAATCAACCTTCCTTATCTGCTGAGGTTTATAATTAAAGCACAGGTGTGCTGCTCGGCTCCCCGGAGCCCTGCCTCTGCTATATCCGGCCATAAAATTGCTGCACATTCGATATGAAAATTTCCACTACTCTTAAATCCTGACATTTCCAGACTTAAATTACAGTTAAAGGGCTGAACGAGATGTGAAACCACAAAAAGTTTGCAGCTGTAACCCCTTCGTCATCGCTGGTGGACGTGCGCCATTTTCCTCCATCCCTGTACACCGTAGGGCTCCTGAGCCGCTCCACCTAAATCCCAGAGTTCCCCCCACACCCCGCCTGGGCAGCCCAGAGAGATGTGGGGTCTATAAGTCCCCACATCTCTCCTCTATGCTGGAAAGCCTGAGATAAGAAAAATAATCGATCTTAGGCTTTCCAGCTAAAAAAAAAAACGACAGTGTTTACATCTGCCTGGGTTGGAAGTGACGTCATGACGTCGCTTTCGGCCTCGGAGGGTCGTTGAGATGTCAGGGGACCATCTGTGGTAAACCACTGCCGCCGGCAGATTCATTCTTCAGCTCCCCAAACGCAAAGAGCGAGCCCGGAGAAACACCAGAGGGCGGTGGTGGCGGGAGAGGGACGTCCCCTCCCACCGCCTGATAAAAGCAATCAAACAGCCGCTATGGTGGCTTTTTACATGGAAGGGAATCTCCTGGTGAACAAAAAGATATCTGGATGATGACTGTAGATATCTCCACTTCAAGTCCCCGACATCATATGATGTCCACCCGGGGGGGGGGGGGAGTGGTTAATGTTCTCAAGTTGTGCAACAGTCAATAGCCAAAGTCAACAGCCAAAGTCAACAGCCAAAGTCGCAACCATCCAAAATTGCGTCAAAGTCCCAATGGAAACCACGCGACTTTGGAGTCGTACAAATGTGAATGACACAGGAAAAAAAAAAACGACCATGGAAAGCCACAAGGACATGCCCGATGACATTCTTCTCATCTGGGATGGCAGCCTTGATGTGTCCTCCTCCTTTGTGGCCCACTGCAATGCGAATCCTTTGGATTTGTCCTTCACTCGTGTGATTGATCCTGGTGAAATAGTCTTTTTGGACTTAGTCCTGACACATGAAGGAGATACCATCATCAGTAAAAACCATACCACACCATACTGCAATGTATGTTCAGCTGAACCGTACTGCTGTCTAATGGCAAAGGATCAGATGCTGCAATGCTGAAGACAAAAAGGTTTGACAACGCTCAAGAACTAAGCTGGAATTGATGGCTCCATGTGTAACATAATCCTGCGTTTTGGTCCAATTTCTGCGTAACCTATTGTAATTGTCCACTAGGAATGTTCCGAATCCAAGCTGGATGGGGGCAGCTAGAACGATGGAGATAAGAGTTACCACAGGTGGGATTTGGTATGGTTTTTACTGATGATGGTATCTACTTCATGTGACGGGACTAAGTCCAAAAAGACTATTTCACCAGGATCAATCACATGGGTGAGGGACAAACCCAAAGGATTCACATTGCAGTGGGCCACAAAGGAGGAGGACACATCAAGGCTGCCATCCCAGATGAGAAGAATGTCATCAGGCATGTCCTTGTTGCTTTCGATGGTCGGTGTCCCTTGGTTGGTTGTCCCGGTCGGTCCTAGTGATCCATCAGTGCCTCAGCCAGCCTTACAGCTGTGTGGTAACGTTGTCATTCAAATTTGTACTGTTTTAACCCTTGGAATAAATCGCCAGCAACCTTTTTGAGTATACATGTGGTTCATTGCAGCCATTACCCATCAATTCCAGCTCAGTTCCTGGTCCCCCCAGGCGATGTCTAAGAGGACGAAACGCATCGGGTAGGA
Source organism: Aquarana catesbeiana (assembly GCF_042186555.1). Classification (NCBI taxonomy): domain Eukaryota; kingdom Metazoa; phylum Chordata; class Amphibia; order Anura; family Ranidae; genus Aquarana; species Aquarana catesbeiana. The sequence continues at coordinate 13,895,576 of NC_133332.1, forward strand.
CCCCACTGCCGCCATTCTTTTCACAGCGCTGATTTTATGAATTTCATGTGAGTGTACCCTCATTTTTTAATAAATTTGATATTTTTTTTTACGGAATCACACTATGTGGCTTCTCTCCTTCTCATTACATCATATGGCCGTTTGCTTTTCAACACCATCCTGAGGGATCCACCAGCCTCCGGTCGGCTCTCGGACCTCCATTTCCATTACTTCTTTGGAACACCTATCAACACCCACCACCTAAGCCTGATTTGACTCAGTTGGGCGTATGCCCTCTTGGGTCCACGTCATTTGGTAAGCCTCCCTATTGTTGGTGGTGGTGCGTCCCTTCTGTGTTCACCTTGGATGTCACTCATTTGATATGTTCCTTGCACGAAGTCACTGGAAATACATCAACCTTTTATGAGTTTTATATACATGGAGGACTTTCTTTATGTTTTCTTTGATACCTTTTATCATTGGTTGGACATAATTTTACGTTGAACTTTTAGCGCTACACATAAGTTTTATATACAGTTCCTGAGCGCTGTCCACCTTTTTGTCTTCAGCACAAATGTGAATGGAGGCTTAGGGCTCATTCACACCTTGCTGCTTGTAAGAGGGGCTTCATGGTTGGTTATATGGTGCCAAGAACACCCCACCTTCGCTCCTGTCCTGCTAGAAGACCATCCCTCTTGCTGAGGCCAAACCCTCCACCATCTTATGCCCCATTCAATGGCAGAGGCCCTCACATGACATTCCCAGCCTTGACCTTCACATCCTCAAACGAAGGAATGTCCACAAGTAAAAATAGTTTTGCTGCACTTTACCAATGAAATTCAGGGAATGGCATAACAGTCACATCAGTAGGACATTTATTCCGGAATCACTTGACAGTACACAGTCAATCACATTTAATGGACGGTCCGCAGTAGTCACACGTGAAAGCACAAGCATCATAGGATTGCCACCTCATCCCTTTAAGCATGAACACATATTAATTATACAGGTTTTGTGGACTTGATGGACTTGTGTCTTTTTTCAACCTCACCTACTATGTAACTATGTACCTATGTCCCCGATTAACCACTTGCCCCCGCCCACCGTCAAACGACAGCGGGGCAGTGCGTCTCTCGTTCTGGGACGATGTCATATGTCTGTAAAGAGCCAATGACGCGGCTCTTTAACCATGTAAAAATCACAGCCGGTCACATGTAAACACGGAAGTGCCGGTAATCGTCTCTCATCGCCTCACACTGGCAGTGCGTGTGGCGAGGAGAGCCGATCAGCAGCATCTCCTCGCAGGGGACAACAAGACATGTAATTGGGGCACTGATCATCAGTGCCCTGATTACAATAAAGCGCCAGCGGTGCCCACCAGTTCCAGCAATCAGTGCCCATTAGTGATGCCAGTCAGTGCTGGCTTTCAGTGCCCATCAGTGCCGCCTATTGGTGCTGCCCATCAATGCCCACCAGTGCCACCCATCAGTGCCACCTATCAGTGCCCACCAGTGCCACCCATCAGTGCTCATCAGTGCCACTTATCGGTGCACATAAGTGTGGCATATTAGTGCCTCCTCATCAGCTCCGCCTCATCAGTGCCCATCAGTGCCGCCTCATCAGCGAATATCAGTGAAGGAAACTCCAGGAAAGCAGCTTAACTCAGGGAACTCATAACCTGGCCTAAAAGGCTTTTTGCAATTTGCCCCCCCCCCCACCACCACCACCACCTCTATAAGGAACAGAAAGACTACAGCTGGCTCCTCATATGTACAGGTCTTCTCCTCCTGGCCTCCTGCCCTGTCCAGGGCCTACATGTGCTAGTTACATCCTCATAAGTCTGGGGTGTTTGGCTCGACATTCTCCAAGTGCTCCCAGGGCTCCCCCCAATCTGGATTATAACAGGCCAACCTACTAACCCAATGACATCACTGCGGGAGGGCTCTAATTAAAAGGGGCCTAACACCTGTTGACCCTATTTTCTGGTACAGAGCCACCTAGTGGCAAAGTAACTAACTGCACCTGCCTAGACTCTGTAGTGCATTGTGGAAAAATGTTCATCGTCACAAAGCATGTTATATGCATTAGCATTGTGGTGCCATTCATAGCGCAATGGCCCAATAAACCCAACGCACCCCCAATGCACGTGTCTTACAGCACACCGCAAATTAACGGTAATGTACTGCAGTGCGTTGAGTCAGAAAAGATGGCGCATGTCCAACTTTTTGTCCGTTCCGGCGTGTTATGCCGCGTACACACGACCAGACTTTCCGGCAGACTATAGGTCCGACGGTCTTCCTGACGGACTTTCGGCGGAGTTCGGACGGACGTCCGAACGAACGGACTTGCACCCACACCAACGGATTACGTCCGTTCGAAAGTCTGTTCGTTTTGAACGTGATGACTAAAAGAGGAAGTTCAATAGCCAGTAGCCAATAGCTGCGCTTGCGTCGTATTTGGTCCGTCGGACCAGCATACAGACGAAAGGTTTTCCTGAAAAAGCCCACACACGATCGGAACGTCCAACGGACTGATCCCGTCAGACCTAGTCTGCCGGAAAGTCCGGTCGTACTCAGCATTAGAGGTCCATTACTTTCACTGGCCTGCCTTGATGCAATGCATGTTAATGCACCAAATAAGTTGTATAAATACTCAACTGTTACTGCAACACACAGCAAGAATGAACCCCACCCCTACCGACTTTTTTTTTAACCTACCTTCTAGAGTCAAAAATACTCTCACCCAAGTCCCACATCCGAGTCCCTTGCAAACCCTATTCCTGGGCACGAGGGCCACCGTGAAGGCTCATTCACACTTGCTTTGACATGTTTTTTGATGCTTCAGTGATATTTAAAGCCTTAATGAAGCTTGGCAAATGCCCTGTGTGTGTTGATTTTCTCTTTTAAAGGGGCCCAGTAGAACCCCAGCTCATTATTATCTTCGCTCAGCAGATCTGCAGCTCAGTAAGACCCCCAGCTTTGCTGATCCCCGCGCTCAGTAAGACCCCCAGCTCTGCTGACCCCCACTCAGTAAGACCCCCAGCTTTGCTGATCCCCGCGCTCAGTAAGACCCCCAGCTCTGCTGATCCCTCAATCAGTAAGACCCCTAGCTCTGCTGATTCCCCGCCCAGTAAGAAACCCAGCTCTGCTGATCCCCCGCTCAGTAAGACCCCCAGCTCTGCTGATCCCCCGCTCAGTAGTAACCCCCAGCTCTGCTGACCCCCCACTCAGTAAGACCCCCAGCTCTGCTGATCCCCCAGCTCAGTAAGACCCCCAGCTCTGCTGATCCCCTGCTCAGTAGTAACCCCCAGCTCTGCTGATCTCCCCGCTCAGTAAGACCCCCAGCTTTGCTGATCTCCCCACTCAGTAAGACCCCCAGCTCTGCTGATCCCCCAATCAGTAAGACCTCCAGCTCTGCTAATTCCCCGCTCAGTAAAACCCCCAACTTTGCTGATCCCCCGCTCACTAAGACCCCCAGCTCTGCTGATCCCCCGCTCGGTAAGACCCCCAGCTCTGCTGATCCCCCGCTCAGTAGTAACCCCAAGCTCTGCTGATCCCCCGCTCAGTAGTAACCCCCAGCTCTGCTGACCCCCCAGCTCAGTAGTAACCCCCAGCTCTGCTGATCCCCCCGCTCAGTAAGACCCCCAGCTCTGCTGATCTCCCCGCTCAGTAAGACCCCCAGCTCTGCTGATCATCTGGTTTGCTACCCCACCTCTCTCTCTGGTCCCCGCTCACCTCGTGCTATATTGCTCCCACACTGTGCACCCCCGTGTGACATTGTTCATCTCACCTGCTCCGGTCCCCCTGTAGCCGGTACCCCCTTAGGGGGCTGCTGAGTGATTGTGGCCCACCTGTCACCCTGCCCAGCCCGGCATTCACTTCCCAGACACTCCAAGACAATGAACAAGTCCACCAGCTTTGTTTTTTTGTATTTTTATTGAGGGATTAGAACTTGGATGGGGTTGAGGAGTCCATGGGATGCCCAGAAAAAAAGATTCTTGCATGGTTTGGGACAATGTAGATACTCTTCTCCTGCACAACACTTGCTGCAGACTATCTCTCCTTCTCCCTCCAGCACAATTCTTCAGGTGCAGATAGCGCATGGTTAGGCCTGACAGTGGTTTTAGCCAGACCTTAGCAACAGTACCTTATTACAGGCAGGGACCGCGGGCCCCTATGATGTAGCAAAGAAAGTTATGGTGCCAGCTGCCCTCTTTGGTGAACTACTGCTCCCAGTGAGTCCTCTCCAGACCCTGACAGCCCTCCTGGCTGCAGCCCCCTGTCTCCACTGCCCATGACACCACAGTCTCTCCTACTGGCTCTACATCCATCTCAGACTGCACACTCCCAGTCCGCTCCGGCATGCCTCCCAGCTCTCCTGAGTGTGCCTGCCACTTACCGACACCTGGTGGATCCCTCCTGGAGACTTGCCCGGCAGTATTCCCCGCTGTCCTCTCCTGCTCCTGTTAAGGACACCCCTTGGGTTGTATGGGGTTCCTATACAGCTCTGAGCCCCCTGGTCACCCCCCCCCCCCAGTCTGGGGAGCTCCCTCCAAGGCCCCGACAGCCTAATACTGCATCTCCAGTTCTTCTACCCGAACAACTCCTCCCCCAGCTGGGCTGAGTCTAGGTATTTAAAGTGGTTGTAAACCCTTACAGACCACTTTCACCTACAGGTAAGCCTAGATTAAGGCTTACCTGTAGGTGCTTGAAATATCTCCTAAACCTACATGGTACATGCGCACTCTTGAAAGGGCACGCCGTGCCGTTTCAAGCTGGGGTCATGCCGTGACTGGCAGCTCCCACGTGCATGCGCGGGAGTGACCTCACGCGACTCTGGCCAGTCACAGAGCCGGAGTTTGCGGCCCCGGAAGGAAGAGGGGTGAAGAATGGACGCTCGCTGCCAGTGAGGAAATCAGGGACATCGCAGGCTCCTGTGTCAGGTAAGTGACAAATAATGGGCTACTATGCGATGCACAGTAGCCCATTATGCTTTACCTTTGCAGGGAAACAAAGAGGAAGTAAAACCCATCAGGGTTTACTTCCTCTTTAAAGAAGGTTTAGATTTTCTTCACCTTCAGTCCATATCATGAAGATATCATCAATATAGCGATAATATCTGTATGGCTTTTGTTGAATGCTGTTCAGAAATTTGTCCTCCAGGTCAGCTATAAATAAGTTTGCATATTGGGGTGCCATTTTGCTTCCCACAGCAGTACCCATACACTGGAGATGGATGTCATTATTGAAAGTGAAGTAGTTGTGTGTAAGAATGAATTTGATGAGCTGTGTCACATCCTCAGCAGAGTATTTGTGGTTTGGTGAGGATGATAAGAATCCAAAAGGTTAATAAAATAATAAAAGGTTTAGCACTGGGAAACACTTTTTGAAAGATAAAAAGTGCATTTTATATACAACTATATAGATCATTACAAAATGAGGGACAAATGAGGAGGAAAGAGGGACTTTGTTCCAAATCAGGGACAGTCCCTCGGAATCAGGGACAGTTGGGAACTATATAGTTGCTCTCCCCTAGTTGGACCCCGCTCCCCTTCCTGCTGCTCCATGCCGCACACCAGATGTACCACACACTCCTAGAATATACAGTATACACATGAGCCGGAAGTGACTGCTGATGACGTAGTTTGGTTCTCTGGTTGGTTTCCCAGTGCATCCTGAGATACACTATATTACCAAAAGTATTGGGAGGCCTGCCCTTACACGCACATGAACTTTAATGGCATCCCAGTCTATCGGGTTGAGGTCAGGACCTTGCTTGGTGCGCTGGTCCAAATCATTTGGTGGAGGGGGGATTATGGTGTGGAGGGGGGATTATGGTGTGGGGGTTGTATTTCAGGGGTTGGGTTTGGCCCCTTAGCTCTAGTGAAGGGAACTCTTAAGGCGTCACCATACCAAGACATTTTGGACAATTTAATGCTCCCAACTTTGTGGGAACAGTTTGGGGACAGCCCCTTCCTGTTCCAACATGACTGCGCACCAGTGTATAAAGCAAGGTCCATAAAGACATGGATGAGCGAGTTTGGGGTGGAGGAACTTGACTGGCCTGCACAGTCCTGACCTCAACCTGATAGGACACCTTTGGGATGAATTAGAGCGGAGACTGCGAGCCAGGCCTTCTCGCCCACATCAGTGCCTGACCTCACAATTGCGCTTCTGGAAGAATGGTCAAACATTCCCATAGACACACTCCTAAACCTTGTGGACGGCCTTCCCAGAAGAGCTGAAGCTGTTACAGCTGCAAAGGGTGGGCCAACTCAATATTGAACCCTACGGACTAAGACTGGGATGCCATTAAAATTCATGTGCGTGTAAAGGCAGGCGTCCCAATACTTTTGGTAATATAGTGTATCTCATACCTGCAATACCTCCAAATCAAAGTGAAGCGAAAGCTAAATGAAAGCCACTCTAAAGCTGCAGGTGGTGTTAGCGAGCATTGTCATAGACTTCTATGGAGGCTTTGGAGAAGCTTTGAAGCACCAAGAAAGTGACATGGGGGATAATTTTTGAAGCAAGGCAAAAGCAACGTGTGAACAGGACTGTAAGGTCACCATTTTATTTAGTGAGAGGGGCTTTAATTGACATTCAGAGTGCTTTAAGTGCCAGTGCCACATTTTTTGAAAACAGTGGAAACGAGGCTTAAAGCTGGCCCTCCTTTATCAGGCCCAATCAGTTTACCCAGGGGGGGGCCTTTGGGTACATGCAATCCCACGTGCTGTGGCTCCCAGCAAATACATGAAAGTCCTTTGGGCTCCATCAGTTTTGCACCAGGGGCCAGGGACAGAGAGGCCAAAGGGGGAGTAATCTTCTATGCCATGGCAATTAAACTAAAGTTCCAGCCTCTTCTTCTATATCACTGCCCTGGGGCAGGCCGGAACTTTCATTGAATTCTCGAGAACCACGACGTGGAGGATTACTCCTTCTGATCCAAAAAATGAGTAAATAGTCCCCTCTCTATCCCCAAAACCCGCTGCTAAACTGGTGTTCCTATGATTCTTAATGGTGGCCCTGGTGGGGGACCGATAAACCAGTACCGCAGAGACACTTGCACCGGCCAGTTTCCTTTTGCCGATGCCACCCTCTACTGGAACTAAAAGGACCCAACCACTGGACAGCCAATAGCCCACACCTGAAGAAAAATCCTGACGTAGAACCTTCCTCCACCTCCTGTATAGAGAAGAGGGGAGAAACCTCGGGACAAGAATGTCACACGATTACCGATTTAGGTAAGTAAAAGGGGCACTAAGGTGATTTTTTTCATGGCAGTGATTATTTAAGGGGTGTGTGTGGAGAGGGTAAAGGGTCGGGGGGGGGGGGGGATGTCTCTAGCAACAGCAAGGTCCTGCCATGAAGGTCCTTGCTCAGGCGCCTCCTGCTATAGAGTGACAACGCTCCGTCCCTGTCTCCCGGACGTTGTCCTGTGTTGTCACCAGGGGCGTGGCTAGGTCTACAAAAGATCTGGGGGTAGAGCCCATAGCAGCGTAGTAAAGAAAGTCATAAGCTTGGGCGGGCATACACATGTATATACAGTAATATACGTGTGTGTGTATCCCCAGAGAGCCCCCCTTACATCAGGGTCCCCAGAGAGCCCCCCTTACAACAGGGTCCCCAGAGAGCCCCCCTTACATCAGAGAGCCTACCCTTGTATCAGGGTTCCCAGAGAGCCCCCTTACATCAGGGTCCCCAGAGTGCCTCCTCCTTACATAAGAGTCCCCAGAGAGCCCCCCACATACATCAGAGTTCCCAGAGAGCCCCCTTATATTAGGGTCCCCAGAGAGCCTCCTCCTTACATCAGAGTCCCCAGAGAGCCCCCCACATACATCAGAGTTCCCAGAGAGCCCCCTTACATCAGGGTCCCCAGTGAGCCTCCTCCTTACATCAGAGTCCCCAGAGAGCCCCCCTTACATCAGAGAGCCTACCCTTGTATCAGGGTTCCCAGAGAGCCCCCTTACATCAGGGTCCCCAGAGTGCCTCCTCCTTACATAAGAGTCCCCAGAGAGCCCCCCACATACATCAGAGTTCCCAGAGAGCCCCCTTATATTAGGGTCCCCAGAGAGCCTCCTCCTTACATCAGAGTCCCCAGAGAGCCCCCCACATACATCAGAGTTCCCAGAGAGCCCCCTTACATCAGGGTCCCCAGTGAGCCTCCTCCTTACATCAGAGTCCCCAGAGAGCCCCCCACATACATCAGGGTTCCCAGAGAGCCCCCCTATATTAGGGTCCCCAGAGAGCCTCCCCCTTAAAATCAGGGTCCCCAGATAGCCCCCCACTTACATCAGGGTCCCCAGAGAGCATCCCCTTTCCTTGGGGACCCCTGCAGAGACTCGGGGCTATGGGACCCAGATTCAGGGCTATAGCCCCAAAAGCCACCCCCTAGCGACGCCACTGGTTGTCACCCAGTTACATGGGCTTTGCTGCTGTGGATGTAGGCAGGAAATAACCCTGGAGAGCACAGAGCAGAAGTTTTAGTCGTGCTCTAAGGAGGTGTGAACATCCTATTAAGTAGCTTTTCTGTAATAAAATTGACAGCCAGAGGGAAGAAGAATCGCTGCAAACGGCAAAAATAATAAAATTCAGCAGAACCCTCGTAGGAGAATAGAAGTGTGTCTGGTGAACGTAGTCGTGAGAAAGGTGCCAAGAAATACCTTGTGCTCTGGACCGTAATACAATTCTGTGTGGCTTGATTCAGGTTTATAAATAGCTCACAGGAGCAATAAAACGCACTGTGGCATTGAAGAAATGTTGGCGTTGTCAACTTAATCAATCAGCAGCAACCAAGAAATTCTATTACAGGATAAATAAATGAGAAGATTTACAGCAGACTTCAACAGATTCCTCAGTCCTACAACTACAATAAAGTGTACGGAGCTTCCACACTTCCTGCACCATGATACCTCAGTGATCTGTATGGGGCCTCCTCACTCCTCGTACTATGATACCACAATGATCTGCATGGAGCCTCCTCACCCCTCGTACTATGATACCACAATGATCTGCATGGAGTCTCCTCACCCCTCGTACTATGATACCACAATGATCTGTATGGAGCCTCCTCACCCCTCGTACTATGATACCACAATGATCAGTATGGAGCCTCCTCACCCCTCGTACTATGATACCACAATGATCTGTATGGAGCCTCCTCACCCCTTGTACTATGATACCTCAATGATCTGTATGGAGCCTCCTCACTCCTCGTTCTATAATACCACAATGATCTGTATGGAGCCTCCTCACCCCTTGTACTATGATACCACAATGATCTGTATGGAGCCTCCTCACCCCTCATACTATGATACCACAATGATCAGTATGGAGCCTCCTCACCCCTCGTACTATGATACCACAATGATCTGTATGGAGCCTCCTCACCCCTTGTACTATGATACCTCAATGATCTGTATGGAGCCTCCTCACTCCTCGTTCTATGATACCACAATGATCTGTATGGAGCCTCCTCACCCCTTGTACTATGATACCACAATGATCTGCATGGAGCCTCCTCACCCCTTGTACTATGATACCACAATGATCTGCATGGAGCAGCCTAAACCCTTGAACTATAATACCACAATGATCTGTATGGAGCCTCCTCACCCCTCGTACTATGATACCACAATGATCTGTATGGAGCCTCCTCACCCCTCGTACTATGATACCACAATGATCTGCATGGAGCCTCCTCACTCCTCGTACTATGATACCACAATGATCTGCATTAAGCCTCCTCACCCCTCATACAATGATACCTCAGTGATCTGTATGGGGCCTCCTCACCCCTCGTACTATGATACCACAATGATCAGTATGGAGCCTCCTCACCCCTCGTACTATGATACCACAATGATCAGTATGGAGCCTCCTCACCCCTTGTACTATGATACCTCAATGATCTGTATGGAGCCTCCTCACTCCTCGTTCTATGATACCACAATGATCTGTATGGAGCCTCCTCACCCCTTGTACTATGATACCACAATGATCAGTATGGAGCCTCCTCACCCCTCGTACTATGATACCACAATGATCTGTATGGAGCCTCCTCACCCCTCGTACTATGATACCACAATGATCTGCATGGAGCCTCCTCACCCCTCGTACTATGATACCACAATGATCTGCATGGAGCCTCCTCACTCCTTGTACTATGATACCACAATGATCTGCATTAAGCCTCCTCACCCCTCATACAATGATACCTCAGTGATCTGTATGGGGCCTCCTCACCCCTCGTACTAGGATACCACAATGATCTGTATGGAGTCTCCTCACTCCTCGAACTATGATACCACAATGAACTGTATGGAGTCTCCTCACTCCTCGTACTATGATACCACATTTATCAGTATGGAGTCTCCTCATTCCTCGTGCTATGATACCACATTTATCTGTATGGAGCCTCCTCACCCATCGAACTATGATACCACAATGATCTGTATGGAGTCTCCTCACTCCTCATACTATGATACCACATTTATCTGTATGGAGCCTCCTCACCCCTCGAACTAAGATACCACAATGATCTGTATGGAGTCTCCTCACTCCTCATACTATGATACCACATTTATCTGTATGGAGCCTCCTCACCCCTCGAACTATGATACCACAATGATCTGTATGGAGTCTCCTCACTCCTCGTACTATGATACCACAATGATCTGTAAGGAGCCTCCTCACCCCTCTTACTATGATACCACAATGATCTGCATGGAGTCTCCTCACTCCTCATACAATGATACCACAATGATCTGTATGGAGCCTTCTCACCCCTCATACTATGATACCACAATGATCAGTATAGAGCCTCCTCACCCCTCGTACTATGATACCACAATGATTTGTAAGGAGCCTCCTCACTCCTCGTACTATGATACCACAATGATCTGTATGGAGTCTCCTCACCCCTCGTACTGTGATACCCCAATGATCTGTATGGAGCCTCCTCACTCCTCATACTATACCACAATGATCATTATAGCGCCTCCTCACCCCTCGTACTATGATACCACAATGATCTGTATGGAGTCTCTTCACTCCTCGTACTGTGATACAACAATGCTCTGTATGGAGTCTCCTCACTGCTCATACTATGATACCACAATCATGTGTATGGAGTCTCCTCACTCCTCATACAAGAATACCACAATGATCTGCATGGAGCCTCCTCACCCCTCACACTATGATACCACAATGATCTGCATGGAGCCTCCTCACCCGTCATACTATGATACCACAATGATCTGTAAGGAGCCTCCTCACCCCTCGTACTATGATACCACAATGATCTGTATGGAGTCTCCTCACTGCTCATACTATGATACCACAATGATCAGTATAGAGCCTCTTCATTACTCGTGCAACAATACCACAATGATCTGTATGGAGCCCCCTCAATCTTCATACTATGATACTACAATGATCAGTTTATTACAGTATATTGTAGTATAAGTATAGAGGAGGCTCCATACAGGTTATTGTAGTATGAGTATAGAGGAGGCTAGCATTCAGTCCCCTCCAAAAGCCTCTGTCCCGGGTGAGTCTGTCACATTTCTCCCCCATCAAAAGTCGACTAACAAGGTCCCAGACCCCAGCCTGGTCTAGACATGCGTTAGTCGGGCAGAGTGAACTCACATAGTCTGTCCACATGATCTCCATTCTTCGCTACAAGGAATAGTTGACATCAGTAGGTGTGGGGCAGAGGTCATTGACTCTCTGTTCGGCTGCCAGCACCTCAGCTGGGTGGTTTTTAATATTCCGGGGCTCGTTCTGCTGCTGGGCAGATGGGCCGATCGCCCCAGCTTCCTGAAGCTGTAGAGACACTGTAGGTGCTAGGCAGAGGCCAGCGTCGCTCTGCCCTGTTTCCAGTGATTCAGCTGGGAGTAGAAGCTTTACTACATCAGCTTGTCGCTGGAGAGAGGGACCGACTGCCCCGGCTCTCTGGGACTCCACAGTTGTTGCCGGTGCTGGGCAGAGGTTGGTAGCACTCTGCCCTGTTGCCAGCCTTTCTGCTGGGGACTCCAGATCCTCCGCTCCGGCTAACCGTTGGGGCAGTAGGCTGGCTTCCTCCACTCCCAAACCGTGTAGCTGCCATTGGGGACGTGAGCCGTCTGCTTCCCTTTCCATTCCCTCACCTGGCTGCTGGGACGACATGTCTGTGGTACTGTCTCCCAGGTGCACGGATCTTTGCTGGGGAGGGAAGACCGCTTCCTCCACCCTGACCGACTGTTGGGGAGGGACGACGAACACCTCCTCTCCCTTCTCCCCCTGTATCCTGATCTGCTGCTGGGAAGTGACCACCTCCTTCTCACCCTGAGCCTCCGGAACTGCCACAGATGTGGGGCAGAGGTCTTGGACCCTCTATCTGGTGGCCAGCGCTTCAGCTAGGGAAGTTCCTTGTAACTCCACAGAAACTGCTGATGGTGCTGGTCAGAGCTCAGTGAAGTTTGGCCCCAATACCAGCTCTTCTGCTGGAGGCTCACCAGGTTGTTCCTCCTCAGCAGAAAAGTCTATCAAATCCCCTGTCTCTGAAACTGGTGTCTGGGGATAGAGGTTCACCATCTCCTGTCTGTGGGACCCAGAAGATGCTATCGGTGCTGGGCAGAGGTTAGCAGAGCTCTGCCCTGTTGTCAGCACTTCAGCTTTGGGGATGGCAATCTCCAGATTTTCCACTGCCGCTTCTCTGGCATGCTGCTGGACAGGCACATTCCTCCATCCAACCTCCTCTTGTGCAGAAACAGGTTCGTCAAGGTCAGTCAGCACTTGCTGCATCCGCCGTAAGACCGCCACGTACATAGCTGTGGGGGCAGGTTGGCAGAGCACACTGTTACTGTGCCACCTTGCCGACTCTTCAGCCAGGATTTCAGAGCTGTCTGCTGGCATTTCCTGATAGTCCTAGGCAAAGGGAGCCCAGCCTTGGCGCAGAGCAGAGTCTAGCAGCCGTCTGTAGGCGATCTTCATCTTCCATTCCTGAACGGCCAGAAACTCTATATCTTCCAGTGCCCAGTGCACTTCCGAGACGTTCAGTATCTCTTCTCTGAAACCCATGATTTCGTCCAAACGCCACTCCAAATCACTCCTAAACTTAGGGTCCCCTGTCAGCTTCTCATACAACAGTCCCCGGCCGCCGTAGCCAAAGTCTTCTGTTGGTCTGTCATCCGCTATCCAAGGGCATGCTTTGAGATGACACACAAATATATACAGCAGGCTGACTATACAAACTGTATCCAGAAACCTAATTAACATGAGCTAGTTATCTAATCATTTACCCAGACTAGGTGACTCAGAGATATGACCTTTCAGGGTAGATTTAGCGTCACCACACTCATAACTTACAATACTAATAAGTAGAAACACATCCCTCAATAGTTTGCTAGGAGACAAAGGTGTGTTAATGAGCACAATAAACTATTGGGTGAGAGACCCGGGCTTTCCAGATCTAATTAATCAGCATTCCTTTCACATACATCTGTCCGCTGAGTCCCAAGCTGGCAGAGACCATCATGGCCTCCTTAATAATGTCCTTATGCATTACATAACAGAATATCTTCCTAAATGCTTGTAGCTCCCTCAAATGCCAGGGCCCATAGTCGGTAGGCAAGAGGCTAGCATTCAGTCCCCTCCAAAAGCCTCTGTCCCGGGTGAGTCTGTCACATTTTGTAGTATGAGTATAGAGGAGGCTCATACAGTTTACTCTAGTATAAGTATAGAGGGGGCTCCGTACAATTTTTTGAGTATAGAGGAGGTTTCATACAGTTTATTGTAGTATAAGTATAGAGGAGACTCTGTACAGTTTATTGAGTATAGAGGAGGCTCCGTACAGTTTATTGAGTATAGAGGAGGCTCCGTACAGTTTATTGAGTATAGAGCAGGCTTCGTACAGTTTATTGTATTATGAGTAAGGAGGAGGCTCTGTACAGTTTATTGTAGAATGAGTATAGAGGAGGCTCCGTACAGTTTATTGAGTATGGAGGAGGCTCCGTATAGTTTATTGAGTATGGAGGAGGCTCCGTACAGTTTATTGAGTATGGAGGAGGCTCCGTACAGTTTATTGAGTATAGAGGAGGCTCCGTACACTGTAATGAGTATAGAGGAGGCTCCGTACAGTTTATTGAGTATGGAGGAGGCTCCGTATAGTTTATTGAGTATGGAGGAGGCTCCGTACAGTTTATTGAGTATGGAGGAGGCTCCGTACAGTTTATTGAGTATAGAGGAGGCTCCGTACAGTTTATTGAGTATAGAGGAGGCTCCGTACAGTTTATTGATTATAGAGGAGGCTCCGTACAGTTTATTGAGTATAGAGGAGACTCTGTACAGTTTATTGAGTATGGAGGAGGCTCCGTACAGTTTATTGAGTATAGAGGAGGCTCCGTACAGTTTAATGAGTATGGAGGAGGCTCCGTACAGTTTATTGAGTATGGAGGAGGCTCCGTACAGTTTATTGAGTATGGAGGATGCTCCATACAGTTTATTGAGTATGGAGGAGGCTCCGTACAGTTTATTGATTATAGAGGAGGCTTTGTACAGTTTATTGAGTATAGAGGAGGCTCCGTACAGTTTATTGAGTATGGAGGAGGCTCTGTACAGTTTATTGAGTATGGAGGAGGCTCCGTACAATTTATTGAGTATAGAGGAAGCTCCGTACCGTTTATTGAGTATGGAGGAAGCTCCGTACAGTTTATTGAGTATGGAGGAGGCTCCGTACAGTTTATTGAGTATGGAGGAGGCTCCGTACAGTTTATTGAGTATGGAGGAAGCTCCGTACAGTTTATTGAGTATGGAGGAGGCTCCGTACAGTTTATTGATTATAGAGGAGGCTCCGTACAGTTTATTGAGTATGGAGGAGGCTCCGTACAGTTTATGGAGTATGGAGGAAGCTCCGTACAGTTTATTGAGTATGGAGGAAGCTCCGTACAGTTTATTGAGTATAGAGGAGGCTCCGTAAAGTTTGAGTATGGAGGAGGCTCCGTACAGTTTATTGATTATAGAGGAGGCTCCGTACAGTTTATTGAGTATAGAGGAGGCTCCGTACAGTTTATTGTTTATGGAGGAGGCTCTGTACAGTTTATTGAGTATAGAGGAGGCTACGTACAGTTTATTGATTATGGAGGAGTCTCCGTACAGTTTATTGAGTATGGAGGAGGCTCCGTACAGTTTATTGAGTATGGAGGAGGCTCCATACAGTTTATTGAGTATAGAGGAGGCTCTGCACAGTTTATTGAGTATAGAGGAGACTCCATACAGTTTTAATGAGTATAGAGGAGGCTCCGTACAGTTTATTGAGTATAGAGGAGGCTCCGTACACTGTAATGAGTATAGAGGAGGCTCTGTACAGTTTATTGTAGAATGAGCATAGAGGAGGCTCTGTACAGTTTATTGTAGTTTTAGTAAGGAGGAGGCTCTGTACAGTTTATTGTATCATAAGTATGGAGGCGGCTTCGTACAGTTTATTGTAGAATGAGTATAGAGGAGGCTCCTTATAGTTCTTTGTAGTATAAGTATAGAGGTTCCGTACAGTTTATTGAGTATAGAGGAGGCTCCGTACAGTTTATTGAGTATGGAGGAGGCTCCGTATAGTTTATTGAGTATGGAGGAAGCTCCGAACAGTTTATTGAGTATGGAGGAGGCTCCGTACAGTTTATTGAGTATAGAGAAGGCTCCGTACAGTTTATTGAGTATGGAGGAGGCTCCGTACAGTTTATTGAGTATAGAGGAGGATCCGTACAGTTTATTGAGTATGGAGGAGGCTCCGTACAGTTTATTGAGTATAGAGGAGGCTCCGTACAGTTTATTGAGTATAGAGGAGGCTCCGTACAGTTTATTGAGTATAGAGGAGGCTCCGTACAGTTTATTGAATATAGAGGAGGCTCCGTACAGTTTATTGAGTATGGAGGAGGCACCGTACAGTTTATTGAGTATAGAGGAGGCTCCGTACAGTTTATTGAGTATAGAGGAGGATCCGTACAGTTTATTGAGTATGGAGGAGGCTCCGTACAGTTTATTGAGTATAGAGGAGGCTCCGTACAGTTTATTGAGTATAGAGGAGGCTCCGTACAGTTTATTGAGTATAGAGGAGGCTCCGTACAGTTTATTGAATATAGAGGAGGCTCCGTACAGTTTATTGAGTATGGAGGAGGCACCGTACAGTTTATTGAGTATAGAGGAGGCTCCGTACAGTTTATTGATTATAGAGGAGGCTCCGTACAGTATATTGAGTATGGCGGAAGCTCTGTACAGTTTATTGAGTATGCAGGAGGCTCCGTACAGTTTATTGAGTATAGAGGAGGCTTCGTAAAGTTTGAGTATGGTGGAGGCTCCGTACAGTTTATTGATTATAGAGGAGGCTCCGTACAGTTTATTGATTATAGAGGAGGCTCCGTACAGTTTATTGAGTATAGAGGAGGCTCCGTACAGCTTATTGATTATGGAGGAGGCTCCGTACAGTTTATTGAGTATAGAGGAGGCTACGTACAGTTTATTGATTATGGAGGAGTCTCCGTACAGTTTATTGAGTATGGAGGAGGCTGCGTACAGTTTATTGAGTATGGAGGAGGCTCCGTACAGTTTATTGAGTATGGAGGAGGCTCCGTACAGTTTATTGAGTATAGAGGAGGCTCCGTACAGTTTATTGAGTATAGAGGAGGCTCCGTACAGTTTATTGATTATAGAGGAGGCTCCGTACAGTATATTGAGTATGGCGGAAGCTCTGTACAGTTTATTGAGTATGGAGGAGGCTCCGTACAGTTTATTGAGTATAGAGGAGGCTTCGTACAGTTTATTGTATTATGAGTAAGGAGGAGGCTCTGTACAGTTTATTGTAGAATGAGTATAGAGGAGGCTCCGTACAGTTTATTGAGTATAGAGGAGGCTCCGTACAGTTTATTGAGTATAGAGGAGGCTCCGTACAGTTTATTGATTATAGAGGAGGCTCCGTACAGTTTATTGAGTATAGAGGAGACTCTGTACAGTTTATTGAGTATGGAGGAGGCTCCATACAGTTTATTGAGTATAGAGGAGGCTCCGTACAGTTTAATGAGTATGGAGGAGGCTCTGTACAGTTTATTGAGTATGAAGGAGGCTCCGTACAGTTTATTGAGTATAGAGGAGGCTCCGTACAGTTTATTGATTATAGAGGAGGCTCCGTACAGTTTATTGAGTATAGAGGAGACTCTGTACAGTTTATTGAGTATGGAGGAGGCTCCGTACAGTTTATTGAGTATAGAGGAGGCTCCGTACAGTTTAATGAGTATGGAGGAGGCTCTGTACAGTTTATTGAGTATGGAGGAGGCTCCGTACAGTTTATTGAGTATGGAGGAGGCTCCATACAGTTTATTGAGTATGGAGGAGGCTCCGTACAGTTTATTGATTATAGAGGAGGCTTTGTACAGTTTATTGAGTATAGAGGAGGCTCCGTACAGTTTATTGAGTATGGAGGAGGCTCTGTACAGTTTATTGAGTATGGAGGAGGCTCCGTACAATTTATTGAGTATAGAGGAAGCTCCGTACCGTTTATTGAGTATGGAGGAAGCTCCGTACAGTTTATTGAGTATGGAGGAGGCTCCGTACAGTTTATTGAGTATGGAGGAGGCTCCGTACAGTTTATTGAGTATGGAGGAAGCTCCGTACAGTTTATTGAGTATAGAGGAGGCTCCGTACAGTTTGAGTATGGAGGAGGCTCCGTACAGTTTTTTGATTATAGAGGAGGCTCCGTACAGTTTATTGAGTATGGAGGAGGCTCTGTACAGTTTATGGAGTATGGAGGAAGCTCCGTACAGTTTATTGAGTATGGAGGAAGCTCCGTACAGTTTATTGAGTATAGAGGAGGCTCCGTAAAGTTTGAGTATGGAGGAGGCTCCATACAGTTTACTGATTATAGAGGATGCTCCATACAGTTTATTGAGTATAGAGGAGGCTCCGTACAGTTTATTGATTATGGAGGAGGCTCCGTACAGTTTATTGAGTATAGAGGAGGCTACGTACAGTTTATTGATTATGGAGGAGTCTCCGTACAGTTTATTGAGTATGGAGGAGGCTCTGTACAGTTTATTGAGTATGGAGGAGGCTCCGTACAGTTTATTGAGTATAGAGGAGGCTCTGCACAGTTTCTTGAGTATAGAGGAGACTACATACAGTTTTAATGAATATAGAGGAGGCTCCGTACAGTTTATTGAGTATAGAGGAGGCTCCGTACACTGTAATGAGTATAGAGGAGGCTCTGTACAGTTTATTGTAGAATGAGCATAGAGGAGGCTCTGTACAGTCTATTGTAGTTTTAGTAAGGAGGAGGCTCTGTACAGTTTATTGTATCATAAGTATGGAGGCAGCTTCGTACAGTTTATTGTAGAATGAGTATAGAGGAGGCTCCTTATAGTTCTTTGTAGTATGAGTATAGAGGCTCCGTACAGTTTATTGAGTATAGAGGAGGCTCCGTACAGTTTATTGAGTATAGAGGAGGCTCCGTACAGTTTATTGAGTGTAGAGGAGGCTCCGTACAGTTTATTGATTATAGAGGAGGCTCCGTACAGTTTATTGAGTATGGAGGAGGCTCTGTACAGTTTATTGAGTATGGAGGAGGCTCCGTACAGTTTATTGAGTAGGGAGGAGGCTCCGTACAGTTTATTGAGTATAGAGGAGGCTCCGTACAGTTTATTGATTATAGAGGAGGCTCCGTACAGTTTATTGAGTATAGAGGAGACTCTGTACAGTTTATTGAGTATGGAGAAGGCTCCGTACAGTTTATTGAGTATAGAGGAGGCTCCGTACAGTTTAATGAGTATGGAGGAGGCTCTGTACAGTTTATTGAGTATGGAGGAGGCTCCGTACAGTTTATTGAGTATGGAGGAGGCTCCATACAGTTTATTGAGTATGGAGGAGGCTCCGTACAGTTTATTGATTATAGAGGAGGCTTTGTACAGTTTATTGAGTATAGAGAAGGCTCCGTACAGTTTATTGAGTATGGAGGAGGCTCTGTACAGTTTATTGAGTATGGAGGAGGCTCCGTACAATTTATTGAGTATAGAGGAAGCTCCGTACCGTTTATTGAGTATGGCGGAAGCTCCGTACAGTTTATTGAGTATGGAGGAGGCTCCGTACAGTTTATTGAGTATGGAGGAGGCTCCGTACAGTTTATTGAGTATGGAGGAAGCTCCGTACAGTTTTTTGAGTATAGAGGAGGCTCCGTACAGTTTGAGTATGGAGGAGGCTCCGTACAGTTTATTGATTATAGAGGAGGCTCCGTACAGTTTATTGAGTATGGAGGAGGCTCCGTACAGTTTATGGAGTATGGAGGAAGCTCCGTACAGTTTATTGAGTATGGAGGAAGCTCCGTACAGTTTATTGAGTATAGAGGAGGCTCCGTAAAGTTTATTGATTATGGAGGAGGCTCCGTACAGTTTATTGAGTATAGAGGAGGCTACGTACAGTTTATTGATTATGGAGGAGTCTCCGTACAGTTTATTGAGTATGGAGGAGGCTCCGTACAGTTTATTGCGTATGGAGGAGGCTCTGTACAGTTTATTGAGTATAGAGGAGGCTCTGCACAGTTTCTTGAGTATAGAGGAGACTCCATACAGTTTTAATGAATATAGAGGAGGCTCCGTACAGTTTATTGAGTATAGAGGAGGCTCCGTACACTGTAATGAGTATAGAGGAGGCTCTGTACAATCTATTGTAGTTTTAGTAAGGAGGAGGCTCTGTACAGTTTATTGTATCATAAGTATGGAGGCGGCTTCGTACAGTTTATTGTAGAATGAGTATAGAGGAGGCTCCTTATAGTTCTTTGTAGTATGAGTATAGAGGCTCCGTACAGTTTATTGAGTATAGAGGAGGCTCCGTACAGTTTATTGAGTATAGAGGAGGCTCCGTACAGTTTATTGAGTATGGAGGAGGCTCCATACAGTTTATTGAGTATGGAGAAGGCTCCGAACAGTTTATTGAGTATGGAGGAAGCTCCTTGCAGTTTATTGATTATAGAGGAGACTCTGAACAGTTTATTGAGTATGGAGGAGGCTCCGTACAGTTTATTGAGTATAGAGGAGGCTCCGTACAGTTTATTGAGTATGGAGGAGGCTCTGTACAGTTTATTGCGTATGGAGGAGGCTCCGTACAGTTTATTGAGTATAGAGGAGGCTCCGTACAGTTTATTGAGTATGGAGGAGGCTCTGTACAGTTTATTGCGTATGGAGGAGGCTCCGTACAGTTTATTGAGTATGGAGGAGGCTCCGTACAGTTTATTGAGTATGGAGGAGGCTCCTTGCAGTTTATTGATTATAGAGGAGGCTCTGAACAGTTTATTGAGTATGGAGGAGGCTCCTTACAGTTTATGGAGTATGGAGGAGGCTCCGTACAGTTTATTGAGTATGGAGGAGGCTCCGTACAGTTTATTGAGTATGGAGGAGGCTCCGTACAGTTTATTGCGTATGGAGGAGGCTCCGTACAGTTTATTGAGTATAGAGGAGGCTCCGTACAGTTTATTGAGTATGGAGGAGGCTCTGTACAGTTTATTGCGTATGGAGGAGGCTCCGTACAGTTTATTGAGTATGGAGGAGGCTCCGTACAGTTTATTGAGTATGGAGGAGGCTCCTTGCAGTTTATTGATTATAGAGGAGGCTCTGAACAGTTTATTGAGTATGGAGGAGGCTCCTTACAGTTTATGGAGTATGGAGGAGGCTCCGTACAGTTTATTGAGTATGGAGGAGGCTCCGTACAGTTTATTGAGTATGGAGGAGGCTCTGTACATGACGTTTGTCTGAACTCCGTGACAACAATAGAAGGTTCCGCAGTCCCGTCCCCGCTGGCTGTATGTCTCTCCTATAAAATTATTAATGTGTCTGCGGTTAGATGTATTATTAATCCATCTTCATTCATTTATTATTTATCTTTTATTCTGAACGCCCGGCAGGACGCCACTTTTGTTCATTTTTTTTCCCTGTGTGTGTTTTAAGTCGCGGCCCGCTCAGGGGGAGAGGATGTTCTCTGTGACACTATGGTATGGAATGGTATTATCTGGCGGTAATAATAGCCGGTCCGGCTCCCCTCGTCGTCTGTTCTTTGACAATGAATAATGCATGAGCCGGCGCGCGCGGCGCGGACATTGTATTCTCTTCTGATCCCTCATCAATCTCTTCATTACACCTTCCAGGCTCAGGGCTCTGCATCCCCCCCCCCCCCCCCCCCAGTAACAGTCAGCCGCCATCCTTAAATGAGATTACGGCAAAAGGTAATCACTTCTTCCCCAACATTCTAATTTGTTGGGCCGTGGAGGACCCTCAGCGCGAGCGACGCCACTTTCATCCGTACTGCGGCAGGAAACAGTGTCACGCGACTCTGGGAACCAGCTGCCGCCTTCATCTGCCTACAGGGGGGCTGCTTAGGAAAAGGCCAGGGATGACATTTTGCTGATTTTCCAGGAGAAATACCCAACAGTTTCACCTTTTTCCGCGAAGAGGCAATTTTTCGGATCGTTTTGCAGCAAAATCTATTTTTCGCACACAGCACTCTGCATTTCATAAAAAAACTGTCACCACCAACGTTTTTCAGAAAATTTATGGCTCCATAAACTGGAGTACATATACAGTATACACACTATATTGTCAAAAGTATTGGGACGCCTGCCTTTACACGCACATGAACTTTAATGGCATCCCAGTCTTAGTCCGGAGGGTTCAATATTGAGTTGGCTCCGCCCTTTGCAGCTATAACAGCTTCAACTCTTCTGGGAAGGCCGTCCACAAGGTTTAGGAGTGTGTCTATGGGAATGTTTGACCATTCTTCCAGAAGAGCATTTGTGAGGTCAGGCACTGATGTTGGACGAGAAGGCTTGGCTCACAGTCTCCGCTCTAATTCATCCCAAAGGTGTTGAGGTCAGGACAGTCAAGTTTCTCCACCCAAAACTCGCTCATCCATCTCTTTATGGACCTTGCTTTGTGCACTGGTCCAAATCATTTGGTGGAGGGGGGATTATGGTGTGGGGGTTGTTTTTTCAGGGGTTGGGCTTGGCCCCTTAGTTTCAGTGAAAGGAACTCTCAAGGCGTCAGCATACCAAGACATTTTGGACAATTTCATGCCCCCAACTTTATGGGAACAATTTGGGGACGGCCCCTTCCTGTTCCAACATGACTGCGCACCAGTGCACAAAGCAAGGTCCATAAAGACACGGGTGAGCGAGTTTGGGATGGAGGAACTTGGCACCTGCACAGAGTCCTGACCTCATCCTGATAGAACACTATTGGGATGAATTAGAGCGGAGACTAAGAGCCAGGCCTTCTCATCCAACATCAGTGCCTGACCTCACAAATGCGCTTCTGGTGCATAGTGGGGCTTTTATGCTTTTATTCTTTTTTTTTTTTTTTTTTTTTTTTTTTTTTTTAGACGTACCTCTGTTCTTACATATTTACACTTTTATTTTTTATTTTTTTAGACGTATCTCTGTTCTTTTCTTACATATTTACACATTTTTTTCTTTTTTTTTTAGACGTACCTCTGTTCTTACATATTTACAGTTTATTTATTTAATTATTTATTTATTTATTTTAGAGGTATCTCTGTTCTTTTCTAACATATTTAAACTTATTTATTTATTTATTTAGACGTACCTCTGTTCTTACATATTTACACTTTTTTTTTTTTTTAGACCTATATCTCTGTTCTTTTATTACATAGAAAAATGTATTATTTTATAAAACAGTTGTAGTGGTGTAGAACAACACCATACATAAAACAGTACATAGTATACACATAGTATGAGAAAAACATACAGACTCCCAAAATGTATGGAGGAAGGTGCTCTGGTCTGATTTAACTTTTTGGCCATCAAAGAAAACGCTATGTCTGCCGCAAACCCAACACATCACATCACCCAAACAACACCATCCCCACCGTGAAACATGGTGGTGGCAGCATCGTGCTGTGGGGATGTTTTTCAGCGGTCGGGACTGGGAAACTGGTCAGAGTTGAGGGAAAGATGGATGGTGCTAAATACAGGGATATTCTTGAGCAAAACCTGTAGCACTCTGTGTGTGATTTGAGGCTAGGACGGTGGTTCACCTTCCAGCAGGACAATGACCCCAAACACACTGCTAAAGCAACACTTGAGTGTTTTAAGGGGAAACATATAAATGTGTTGGAATGGCCTAGTCAAAGCCCAGACCTCAATCCAATAGAAAATCTGTGGTCAGACTTAAAGATTGCTGTTCACAAGCGCAAACCATCCAACTTGAAGGAGCTAGAGCAGTTTTGCAAGGAGGAATGGGCAAAAATCCCAGTGGTAAGATGTGGCAAGCTCATAGAGACTTCTCCAAAGTGACTTGGAGCTGTGATAGCCGCAAAAGGTTGCTCTACAAAGTATTGACTTTAGGGGGGTGAATAGTTATGCACATTGACTTTTTCTGTTATTTTGTCCTATTTGTTGTTTGCTTCACAATAAAAAAAAAAAAAATCAGAGTTGTGGGCGTGTTCTGTAAATTAAATGATGCAAATCCTCAAACAATCCATGTTAATTCCAGGTTGTGAGGCAACAAAACATGAAAAATGCCAAGGGGGGTGAATATTTTTGCAAGGCACTGTATACCTCATTTTGGCCACTAGATGGAGCTGATGATCATAGGAAATATATATATATATATATATATATACTGTATTATGCAAAATATGGGATTTTTCAACTGTTTCAAATGCTTGAGACATTAACACACAATGTTTTTTGTTTAATAAACAGACCTCTTAGTTTTAGCTACCAAGGTTTGTGACAGCTTCCTAAATTCCCGTTCTTAAGTTTGGCTCACAGTGCGCATTAATTAGTGTTATCCTGAGTGCACAAAACCATATGTAGCACCCTGATGTTTAGGCAGGGTTGCTCCTAAATTTACCTGCCAGGTATCGTTGCCTTGGCCAATTGTGAGGAGATCAATTGATTTTACCCTAAGTCTGGAATTGCTGCACTTCTCTCTTCTGTCACTAGGTGGCCGGGTATCTGGTGACATTAGATAAGAGAAGGGCATTGCAAGGACAGATTAGGAGTAGATGGGTTGTCTCAGCCAATGGGCAGGGATTTTCTTGGGTCCCTTGGCCTGCTGGGAGAGCCTATTTATTTGGGTGAGGTCAGGTGATCGGGGGTTCTGTGCCACCTGGACGGCTGTCTAGGTGGACGTGTATTGTATTGCCCGGGCTGCTAGGCCGGAGTTTGGGCCTATCCCGGCCACATCTGGCTGCTAGGCTGTCTGAGGGCCAATCCAGAAGCAGGAGAGCAGTGCAGGGTTGGGATTGCAGCTTGCAGTCCAACCAGAAGTGACGATTCTGCTGGCCGGAGAACCTGTCGTGATTGGAGTTAGAGGGGAAGCATTCAAGGTCCTAACCACCTTGTTACTAGACATGTGCACTGACAAAAAATGTGTTCGTTTTTGTTTTATTCTTTTTTTTTTCTTTTTTCGAAAATTCGGAAATTCGAAAATTGGGAAATCTGAAAATTTGAAAATCTGAAAAAAAGAAAGAAAATCAGTAATAATAATTAACTATTAAATTGTAGGTATTGGAATTTCCTTTCAAATTTGGCTGTTTGTGAACGTAACAAATAAACATTTTTCTGAAGTTACGAATAATCCGAAATAACGAATGCTGCTTCTAAACAAATGGAATGGAACAAATTAATAATAAATAATAATAATAAAAAGGTTTTATTATTATTTTTGTTATTTTTTATTATTTATTCGTTACGTTCCATTCATTTAGATGCGGCATTCGTTATTTCACATAATTCGTAACTTCGGATAAATTCGTATTCGTTACGTTCACAGCCAAATTTGAAAGGAAATTCCAATACCCATAGTTACATTTTTTATTAGTTAGTTATTTCAGATTTTCGAGTTTTCGAATTTTCAGATTTTCATTCCTATTTTCGGATTTTCAAATTTCCAAATTTCCGAATTTTTGAATTTCCTCATTTTGAATTTTTGAAATTTTGAATTTCCGAACTTCCGAATTTCCGAATTCGAATTTTCCAATTTCCCAATTTCCGAAATTTAGAATTTCCAAAATTTAGAATTTCCGAAATTTAGAATTTTCCAATTTCAGAAATTTAGAATTTCTGAATTTCTGAAATTACGAATTTCTGAAATTACGAATTTAGGAAATTCTGAAATTTCGGAAATTCTGAAATTTCGTTAAGAATCGAATTCGGAATAAAACGAATTGCACATGTCTACTAGGCTGTGTGAGGGCCTATCCAGAAAGCAAGAGAGCAGCGTAGGGTTGGAATTGTGGCTTGCAGCCCAACCAGAACTGACGGTTCTGCGGGCCGGAGAACCTGACGTGATCGGAGGTAGAGGGGAAGATGTTGCCACTAAGGGACCATCTACCTTATTACCAGGGACCACCATGAGTAGCTGAAGCAAGTACCGGGGGAATATTCTCACCCAACGGTGGACGGGGGACGGTGAAGAACCTGGAAACTTCAGCAGGTGCCAAGCCAGGGACCCAACCAGCGGAGGTGACGCTTGAGGAACATCTGGAGTGCCAAGCCAGGGACCGAGCAGGGAAGTGGTGGTGACGCTTAAGGAAAATACTAAAGTGAGAAGATTAGAGGAGCTCACGGGATTTGGTGGCAGTGAATCAGCAAGTCTAGTGAGGGAGACTTGCGAGCTCAGTGGGCTGAGAACCTACAAAAAGTGATTGTCTAAAAGTAACAGAGTTCGTTGCAATTTGTGTTAGGAACTGTTCTAAGACTGTTGCCATAGGAGATATGCAGATGTGGTGTCTTGCTGGATGCCTTTCTCTGCACGGCTGTCTACCTGTAGAAGTCTCGGAGTCTGCTCATTGACATTGCAACTACCTAAGGGTGTCCTGGCCCCAAACCCTCTCTCCCACCGCTCAAGAGAAAATAAATCTCTTTGCATTCAAGAAGTGTCCGACGCCCACTAATCTACCTCACATCAAACCCACTATGCCTCGCAACCCACAGGAGGATGCCAGCTGTCCCTGGTTCTGGAGGTTCTGTAAGTCAGCTGTCACTGGCTCTAGAGGTTCTGTAAGTCAGCTGTCCCTGGTTCTGGAGGTTCTGTAAGTCAGCTGTCCCTGGTTCTGGAGGTTCTGTAAGTCAGCTGTCCCTGGCTCTGGAGGTTCTGTAAGTCAGCTGTCCCTGGTTCTGGAGGTTCTGTAAGTCAGCTGTCCCTGGCTCTGGAGGTTCTGTAAGTCAGCTGTCCCTGGTTCTGGAGGTTCTGTAAGTCAGCTGTCCCTGGCTCTGTATGTTCTGTAAGTCAGCTGTCCCTGGCTCTGGAGGTTCTGTAAGTCAGCTGTTCCTGGCTCTGGAGGTTCTGTAAGTCAGCTGTCCCTGGCTCTGGAGGTTCTCATTAGACTGAAGGAGGCCTGGGACCTCGCTACGCATACAAAGATTGTCAGCTTGCCTGCCAAAAAGTCTAAAAGCAGAATCATCAGCAGTGAACGTTCCACCCGGAGTACCCCTTTAATTCTTCTGCAGCGGCGAGTCGCAGGGAATACGCGGCGGTGTTAGCGTGGCAATGTGCCATTAAGATTAATGAAACGGGAACGCCGCTATTGGGTCCTTAGAACCGCGTGTGATTAATCGGTCCGGGCTTGTTCCCTTTTTTTTCTCCTCCTGAACACATTTCTTGCAAGCAGATGGTTCGTTAAATCGGAATTTACATTTTTATGTATGAGAATTTATATATTATTGCTGCATGTTATCTCCCAGCGCTGCCAGGGGTTATATATCACGCCGCATCTTTGCTGTAAGTCAGCACATTGTCAGCTCACAACGCCGCGTTATTTGTATATTGAACTGTCGGGGGAGGGGGAGGGTTCAATTCATATTGTATAAGGTGACAGTGTATAGATGTGAGGGATGTCAGGGGAATGACTTTCCCGATTCTTCTTGTCACTTCTGGAGATAAAACTAGAACTATAACTTGGATGGATTTTGCCTTTTGTGGGCCCTGAACAGTGCTACTTACTGCCTGACCAACCCTCACCCCCCCCATTCCATGGAGTACTCCCCACTATGGCCTCCCCTGTACTGCCTTCCTCATCACGCAATGGTCGCCTCTTCTTTTTGCTCCTGCAAAGTCAATTAGCTACTGAAATCCATTAAATTCTTCCATTTTTTTCACATTTTTTAAAAATTCAAGTCAGATTTCATAGAGCACTTTACAGGGTGACTGGGAGTGTACTTCCTTAACCACTTAAGGACCTATTTTTTACACTTGGTGTTTACAAGTTAAAATCATTTTTTTTTTGCTAGAAAATTACTTAGAACCCCCAAACATTATATAAAAAATTTTTTCAGACACCCTGAAGAATAAAATGGTGGTCATTGCAATATTTAATATGTCACACCGTATTTGTGCAGCGGTCTTACAAGCGCACTTTTTTTGGAAAAAATACACTTTTTTGAATTAAAAAATAAGAAAACAGTAAAGTTAGCCCAATTTTTTTTATATTGTGAAAGATGATATTACGCAGAGTAAATTGATACCCAACATGTCATGCTTCAACATTGCGCCCGCTCGTGGAATGGCGACAAACTTTGACACTTAAAAATCTCCATAGGCGACGTTTAAAAATTTCTACAGGTTACCAGTTTTGAGTTGCAGAGGAGGTCTAGTGCTAGAAATATTGCTCTCGCTCTAACGATCGCGGTGATACCTCACATGTGTGGTTTGAACACCATTTACATATACGGGTGCGACTTACTTCTGCGAGTGAGCATGGCGTGACTAGGCTCTTTAAATTTTTTATTTTTATCTTATTTATTTTACTTTTTTTTTTACGCTGTCCCTTTAAAAAAAAAAAATGGATCACTTTTATTCCTATTACAAGGAATGTACACTTTCCTTGTAATAGAAAAAAAAGCATGGCAGGACCTCTTTCAATAAGACCTCAGATCTCACATTTACACGTAAATGCAATACAATTATTGTTATTTTTTTTAAATGTCTTTTTTATTTTTTCAATAAAAAATAATTACCCTTTATTGTTATTTTTTTTAATGTCTTTTTTATTTTTTTAATAAAAAATAATTACCCTTTATTGTTATTTTTTTAATGTCTTTTTTATTTT
>NC_133332.1:13928633-13966133 GCF_042186555.1 Aquarana catesbeiana
GCCACCGATCAGCTCTCTTCTCCCCACACTCTGACAGTGTGAGGCGAGGAGCGCCGATTACCGGCATCTCCGTGTTTACATGTGAAGGGCTGTGATTGGGCAGCCGCGGCTCTTTAGAGAGATCTGGGTCACGTCGTGTCCTAGCAACACTGGGCAGCCACGATCAACGCGCTGCGCAGGCCCGCTCGGAGAAGCTGTCATATGATGTCCACCCAGAACGAGAGCCACACCGCCCAGCTGTCATTTGGCGGTGGGCGGGCGGCAAGCAGTTAAACTTCCAAGGCAGGCTGTGAGAAACATCTCAGTACCGACATTTGTTTCCATCGAGCATTCTGCAGGACAGCAAGGAGGCAGCAGTGGGTGTGTCCAGGAACAGCTGTACTGCCAGTGGGCGTGTCCAGGAACAGCTGTACTGCCAGTGGGCGTGTCCAGGAACAGCTGTACTGCCAGTGGGCGTGTCCAGGAACAGCTGTACTGCCTTACAAACAGCGGTTCCCAGATCACCAGATAACTGACCGAGGGGGGATTAGGGAGGATGGGAGCACTACAACTTTGTTTGAAATGGAAACAGAAGTCTTGAAAAGCCAGCTTGTGCTTCTTCTACAATAGAAACACGAGGACTATTTATAAAGAATGTGTTGTGATGTCCTTAGCATTTGTGCAAGCATCGCATATAATCCCCATGCTCTGTCTAATATGTGTATTTCCTATGATCGTCAGCTCTAGACATGCGCAGAATGGTAAAAATTGTTTTGCTTCAGATAGATTCGTTATGTTTCTAATTTCGTTTTGTTTCGGAATTTGTTTAGTATAGTTTTGTTTTTGTTAAAATTTTCGATTCGTTTTAGTTAAATTTTGTTTATTAATTTTATTTTTAATTTTAATTTTACTTATTAATTTTCTAATGAATTCCAAATTTTCTGAAATTTTTTTTTTATTCGGATCAGTAAAAAAATGATCGACCAAATTGGAATTCTGTGAGAAGAACAGTTGGTTGTTAAGCAGGGAACAGGGAATGTATCCGAATCTCTGAATTAAATATCAACAAACAGTAATGAATTTCGTTGAAATCCAAATTTTCAGAACGATTAGAATTCATATGGGTCAAAAAATGATGGACCGATTAGAATTCTGTGTGAAGAATAGCTGGTTGTTAAGCAGCGGGCTGCCGCACCCTTGACAACCGACGACTCATCAACTCATCACTCGTGACTCATCAGCTGTCAGCGGGCTTCCCCACTAACAGCTGAAATGTAAACAAAATACAAATGTAAAATTTTACAAAAATGTTTACAAAAACGGCGTGGGGGCCCCCCCTCCCCAATCCATACCAGGCCGCCTCAGGTCTGGTATGAATTTTAAGGGGAATCCCCTAGGCACTATATTTAAAGGCATTTTTCATTTTTATTGGTTCACTTTAAGTGGGGGTTCCCACGCCGTTTTTTTTTTTTTTTTTCGTTTTTTTTTTTACATTTCGTCGTGGAAACCCCACTTAAGGTGAACCAATAAAAATGAAATATGCCTTTAAATATAGTGCCTGGGGGTTCCCTTAGTCTCCCTGTGAAGTGCCGCATCTGTAGCATGTATAGAACCTGGTGCAGCAAAAATGAAATTTCTAAAGCAAAAAAAAAAGAGTCAAATCAAATTTAAATTGACTCGAGGTTGCAAATGCCAGCTATTTATAAAAAATTAAAAAAAGAAAAGAAAAAAAACGGCGTGGGGTCCCCCTCCCCAGTCCATACCAGGCCCTTTGAGCATGCAGCCTCACAACCCCCTCCTGAACCATACCAGGCCACATGCCCTCAACATGGGGGGGGGGTGCTTTGGGGCCCCAACCCAAAGCACCTTGTGGGGACAAGGGCCTCTTCCCGACAACCCAGGGCTGTGATTGTCGGGGTCTACGGGCAGGTGGCTTATCAGAATCTGGAAGCCCCCTTAAACAAGAAGGCACCCAGACCCCCCCCCCCCCCATGTAAATGAGTAGGGGTATATTGTACCCCTACTCATTCACCAAAAAAAGTGTCAAAAATAAATAAAAACAGTACACGGGTTTTTGCCAATTGCTTTATTTTCTTTTAATAGATTGTTAATAGGTTTTAAACACGAATACAAATGAGAAAGTAGAGCACAATAGAACATAGTGTATGAAAAACACTGTATAAAATACATCAAGTCACAATAGAAAGAAATAGAATATAAATAGAAAAGATCACAGAGGTCTAGGCAGAATAGCCAGTAACATAAAGCAGTGCAATATCAATGCTTAGAATTAACCCATAAGGACCACTTTTTCCGGGAACGATCAAACTTAGCTTATCTTTCCAGCTCTCAGTGATAACAGTTTTAACAGTAATAATATACTCATAAGCAAGATTTATGGAGGTAACTAGACATGGGCAGAATGGAAAAATGTGTTTCGTTTCATTTCGGATAGATTTGTTTTGTTTAGTTTCATTTCGTTTTCCTTAAACTTTGTTTCGTTTCATTTATTCATTTTTCTAATGAATTCCAACTTTTCAGAACGATTAGAATTCAAATCGGTCGAAAAACAATCGACCGATCCAAATTCTGTGTGAAGAAATAGCAGGTTGTTAATCAGCTGGCCGGGAAGCCGGCCGCCCGCGTCCTTACCAACCATGAGTCTTCATCTGTCAGTGGGCAAATCCTGAACCATACCAGGCCACGTGCCCTCAACATGGGGGGGAGGGGTGTGGGTGCTGTGGGGCAGGGTGGGCTCTGCGCCCCCCCCCACCCACCCCAAAGCACCTTGTCCCCATGAGCTCTGAAGAAGAGTGGACACCCTCAAAACGCGTCAGCTGCTTTTGGACTATACATCTCACCACTGTTGCTTGCCAGCTGATCTTGCCGGATGATGCAAACTATGGACTTTACATTCTATGCTTGAAATTTGTTACTTGTTCGTGAGTATGCGTTTTTATTATTTTTTACGTATTAAAGGGTTGCGAAGGTAATGCGCTAGGCTGGTGCGCCCTCTGTTCTTTTTTTCCTTTTTATAGCACCTTCTCCCCATGTTGATGGGGACAAGGGCCTCTTCCGGACAACCCTGGGCTGTGGTTGTGGGGGAATTTGGGCAGGGGGCTTATCAGAATCTGGAAGCCACCTTTTAACAAGGAGGCCTGTCAGTGCCTCCTCATCAGTGCTGCTTATCAGTGCCATCTATCAGTGCCAATCAGTGCCACCCATCAGTGCCAATCAGTGCCGCCTGTAAGTGTCCATCAGTGCCTCCTATCATTGCCCATCAGTACTGCTCATACTGTGCCCTGTATTGAAGTGGTTAAATCTTGAAGGAGAGAGGACAGCCCTGATGGGTTTCGTTGGTGGTGGGGAAGGTCTTAGAAAGGAGGCCTGAAGACT
This sequence comes from Aquarana catesbeiana, assembly GCF_042186555.1. Classification (NCBI taxonomy): domain Eukaryota; kingdom Metazoa; phylum Chordata; class Amphibia; order Anura; family Ranidae; genus Aquarana; species Aquarana catesbeiana. The sequence goes on from NC_133332.1 coordinate 13,932,009, forward strand.
TCAGCTGATGGGTTGGAATATGATGCTAGTATTGCAGATAAGATAGAGCCCTGGAATTCAAATGTCCCAAGGATCATAGACGTAAAAAAAAGGCCAGTTCACCTTGTCGAACGCCTTCTATGCATCGATGGAAAGAAGCAGAGAAGGCAATTTGGAGGATTCGGCGTACGGAATAACATTCAGAATCCACCTGGTGGCATCTGCCACTTGTTTGATTCTCATAATCCCCATTTGGTCCGGTCCAATTAACCACTTCAATACTGGGCACTTAGACACCTTCCCGCCCAGGCCAATTTTCAGCTTTCAGCGCTGTCGCAATTTGAATGACAATTACGTGGTCGTGCTACACTGTACCCAAACAAATTTTTTATCATTTTGTTCCCACAAATAGCGCTTTCTTTTGGTGGTATTTGATCACCTCTGTGGTTTTTATTTTTTGCGCAACAAATAAAAAAAGCCTGAAAATTTTGAAAAAAAAACATGTTTTTCTTTGTTTCTGTTAAAATTTTTTTGTAAATAAGTACGTTTTCTTCTTCAATGATGGGCACTGATAAGGCGGCACTGATGGGCACTGATGAGGTGGCACAAATGAGGTGGCACTGATGATGGGCACTGATAGGCGGCACTAATGGGCACTTATAGGTGGCACTGGTATGCGGCACTGATGGGCACTCATAGGTGGCACTGATGGGCACTCATAGGTGGCACTGATGGGCACTCGTAGGCGGCATTCATGGGTACTTATGGGTGGCACTGATGGGTACTTATGGGTGGCACTGTTAGGTGGCACGGATGGGCACTGATGGGCATGGATAGGCACTGACAGGTGGCACCGATGGATACTGACGGGTGGCACTGATGACACTGATTGGTGGCACTGATGACACTGATGGGTGGCATTGCTGGGCATCACTGATATATAATGGTGCCAGTCAGTGCCCATTTGTGGGCACTGATTGGCACAGATTGGGCATAATTTGCACATGTGGATGGCCATGGGGTACATACCTGGCCATCCACATTTTGCCCCCTTCCCTGGTGGTCCTGGGGGCTTCCCTGGTGGTCTAGTGTGGGCATCTGAAGGGGGGCTACGCTGATAAACAATCAGCGCAGACCCCCCCTATAAGGAGAGTGGCCGATCGGCTCTCCTCTACTCGTGTTTGTCAGACACAAGTGAGGAAAAGCCGATCAACGGCTTTTCCTTTTGACATCGTGATCAGCCGTGATTGGACATGGCTGATCACGTGGTAAAGAGCCTCCGCCGGAGGCTCTTTACAAAGATCGGTGGAGCGATGTGTCAGACTGACACCCTGCTCCATCGATCGCCACGATGCGCGCCCCCACGTGCGTGCGGCTGTTATCCTGCTGGACGTCATATGACGCCCAGTCAGGATAACTGAACCGGCTTTCCATGTTCCTTAACCACTTCCCGGAAGTGGTTAAGGACCACGGACAGCCGTCCAGACAGCAGCTTAGCATAAATTTCAATATCTGAATTGAGTAAAGAAATAGGGTGAAAAATGGCCCGGGGAATCGGGGTCTTTACCTGGTTTGGGAAGTAAACTGTATTTACTATGGCTCCAGTTTGTGAATGAGCAGGAAGCCTTAGAGTGCTTCCTATTCCTTCATCTGTGCAGCTGATATTGCACAGAAAGGGACTGATAAAAATATCAATAGAAGAAAAAGGTGCTACCAGATTATGAAGAGATCCTCCTGAGCTTTCGGGTGCAGGGTGTGCAGTCGCTGAGCTGCTATCAAAGTAAATGGGGAGAAGACAATCCGCAGCTCCATACATGCTCTTCAATAAGTCCAAATTTATTGTAACTCCCTAAAAGATTAATGCAGTGCCTTGAAAAAGTATTCACACCCCTTGAAATGTTCCACATTTTGTCATGTTACAACCAAAAACGTAAATGTATTTCACTGGGATTTTATGTGATAGACCAACACAAATTGGCACCAAATTGTGAAGTGGAAGGAAAATGATAAATGGTTTTCTAATTTTTTTACAAATAAATATGTAAAAAGTGTGGCGTGCATTTGTATTCAGCCCCCCCCCCCGAGTCAATATTTTGTATTGGATGGAGAGCGTCTGTGAACAGCAATTTTCAAGTCTTGCCACAGATTCTTAATGTGATTTAGGTCTGGACTGTGACTGGGCCATTCTAACACATGAATATGCTTTGATCTAAACCATTTTATTGTAGCTCTGGCTGTATGTTTTGGGTCGTTGTCCTGCTGGAAGGTGAAACTCCGCCCCAGTCTCAAGTCTTTTGCAGACTATAACAGGTTTTCTACTAAGATTGTCCTGTATTTGGCTCCATCCATCTACCCATCAACTCTGACCAGCTTCCCTGTCCCTGCTGAAGAAAAACATCCCCACCACATGATGCTGCCACCACAATGTTTCACGGTGGGGATGGTGTGTTCAGGGTGATGTGCAGTGTTAGTTTTCCGCCACACAAAGCGTTTTCCTTTTCAGGCCACAAAGTTCAATTTTGGTCTCATCTGATCACAGCACCTTTGTCAGAAACCATGAAATCAGGCCGAGACAGAAGTACAGTTAAATCACATTTGTTTAATAATAAAAGTAAAAAGAACAAACGTAGTCAAAACATAGCCAAAGTTCAGTAACCGGAACGGATAGTCAGCCAAGCCAGAAGTCAGGGATCAATGTAGAGGAACAGCAAGCAGGATCTGGAGCCAGAAGGGATGTCGGCAAACCAAGTCTTGAACAGGATCGCAGGAGATAGTTTCTGTGATGTTGACCAAGGCAAAGGCAGAGCTCCTCTGGGCTGAACGGCTTAAGTAGGCAGGACTGACAAGCAGGATATCATCAACAGCTGAGTAACTGTGGAGAGATAGGAGCTGGCAATTAGCCGACAGCTGAGCAGCCAGCTCAGAGAAGGAAGGGCTGAGCACAGCCCTGACAACCTTCTTCCACATGTTTGCTGTGTCCCCCACATGGCTTCTCACAAACTACAAACAGGACTTCTTATGACTTTCTTTCACCAATGTCTTTCTTCTTGCCACTCTTCCATAAAGGGCAGATTTGTGGAGAACACGACTAATAGTTGTCCTGTGGACAGATTCTCCCACCTGAGCTGTGGATCTCTGCAGCTCCTCCAGAGTTACCATGGACCTCTTGGCTGCTTCTCTGATGAATGCTCTCCTTGTCCGGCCGGTCAGTTTAGGTGGACGGACATGTCTTGGTAGGGTTGCAGTTGTGCCATACTCTTTCCATTTTCCGATGATGGATTGAACAGAGCTCCATGAGATGTTCAAAGCTTGGGATATTTTTTTATAACCTAACCCTGCTTTAAACTTCTCCACAACTTTATCCCTGACCTGTCTGGTGTGTTCCTTGGCCTTCATGATGCTGTTTGTTCACTAAGGTTCTCTAACAAACTTCTGAGGGCTTCACAGAACAGCTGTATTTATACTGAGATTAAATTACACACAGGTGGACTCTATTTACTAATTAGGTGACTTCTGAAGGCAATTAATTCCACTAGATTTTAGTTCGGGGTATCGGAGTAAAGGGGGCTGAATACAAATGCCCCCCACACACTTTTCACATTTTTCTTTGTAAATAATTTGGAAAACCATTTATCATTTCCATCCAATTCACAATTATGAGCCACTTTGTGTTGGTCTATCACATAAAGTCCCAATAAAATACATTTACATTTTTGGTTGTGACATGACAAAATGTGGAAAATTTAGTGTGAATACTTTTTCAAGGCACTGTATTAATCTTTTAGGGAGGTACAATAAATTTGGACTTATTGAAGAGCATGTATAGAGTTGCGGATTGTCTTCTGAAGGCACTGTATATACAGAAGATGTTTACGCGTTTCATTCACAATGGCCTTGTTCACATTATGGCTGAAACACGTTAACATCCGCTGTATATATTCATCTTTTATGGAGTTACAATAAATTCGGACTTATTGAAGAGCACGTATGGAGTTGCGAATTGTCTTTTACCCATTTACCGATAAATCTATGTCCTCAGTCTGCCTTTTGCCCCCAATGCCTACTGTCCTCCTCTTCGTCCCCTTCCTAACCACATCCCCTCTTTCCCAGGTTCCCAGGGTCCCCATGACACAGCAGAAACATCTAGTATATCCCCCCCCCCCCCCTTTAGGAGCTATAGGTAAGCAGCTGCACCCTGACAGGGAAGACACATATGCATGAAATCTATGCAAATGATTATATAAATTAGTGTTCTAATTTATTGTCATTGTTGTATGTTCTCTCATAGGAGACAGTGCACTCTACATGTGACCAGCATCCCCTGAGGAAGCCCGACATATGGGCGAAACATGTTGGGAAGTACATCGCTCATTGCTGTGTTACTGTAACTAACTATACGTGCCATCTCTGTATCTATTCTCCTTTTTACATTTTAATGTGTAAATTCTTATTTTGCTCTTCAAAATAAAGGAATTTTTTAATAGAATATACTTGATATCTACCCAATTAATTTGCACCTGAAAAATCCCTATTTTTCTTGCTTGCTAATATATGTCCTCAGTCACTTTTGGCCGGGGGGTGCCTTGTTAGGTAGGCTGTATGGGGCCCCCCCGGTGATTTCTAACAGCAGCCCTGGGTTACGGCACACGCAATTCACACATTGACCTTACATTGGACCAATGTAACAATGCAATACAACCCGGCCCTGCAATTCCGTCTTAACGCTTATTGGAAATGCCTTCCTAAACATTTCCCCATTTCCATATAAATTGAGATGGCCGTGTCTTTGCCCGACAGCGCCGGTCACTACGATAAATGAACAGAAGACATCAATCACTCTGCGGTGGTATTTGTGATCTCCTAAAATAGCAAACATTGGAAAGCTTCGCTGGCAGAGCAACCAACGTTCATGGCGGACCTCCCCGATTTCCTGTTATCTTCTTCTCTTTTCCGCCTCCTTCCAGCCTAGCTACCAAATAAATAAAAAAAAAACAACAAGCGTGTCCTGGAATTTTCACAATAAAAAAAAGAGCGAAAGCTGCCACAAATATCCGCCGTATAATTGATTTTGCTCCTGACGTCCCAGGCAGCGCCGTCCAAAAACCGACCTGTGAATACTGCGTGGTGGCCTGCCAGCTGTTGATCGGTCTCGCTGCCAGCGGCGCATTGAGGTTTGCTGTAAGCGTGCCAAGAAGAAGAAGAATCGAGCAGCCCCAAGTCGTCCTCCATCCCCCCACCCCATGGGGGACAGTCCGAGCCTGTGCTAGCGACGGGCTCCTCAAGCATACAATAGTCCGATCTCTTGGGATGTTTTGGGACGACTGATAAAAACACAAGATTAGTTTATCATGTCAACGTTTTTTTGTTTTCTTTTTCTAGTCTAAGACGGAAACCGTCTCTCCTCCCCGGCGAGGTAAACAGCCGCCTTTGTAGTCGTTTTGTTTATTTAACGTCTGGAAATAGAAGCGGAGGGAATTGGTGAAAACTCGAGTATGCTTTTCCTTCTTTTGTGTCAAAATATTTTTGCTATGATGTTTTTGTGTGTTGCGAGCACGTTGTTTGGAGAACTTGCTAAAAGCATCTAGGAAAAAAAAAAAGGGAAGATTCTTATGACCTCCTGGTGATGCCGAAAGAGGAGAGGACCTTTCCCGGGAAGTGACGATTCTCTGCAAATTTTGTTATACATTATGAATAAAATACACAATTTAACGACTTGCTAACCGACGCACGTATATAAACGTCCTACCAGCAAGTGACCTTGGTAGCGTTCTTTTTAGCCAGCGCTCAACTGTTTTTAATGGTGATCTGGGTGGCTTTACAGCCACCCAATCACTTATGCCGGCTCTTTGAAGTCCACCCCCTTCTGCAACTGCTTATGATGATTCCTGGGCTGAGGACACCCGTTCTCCCAAGGAGCCTAGAGCTGCCCGTAAATGACCTTGGTAGCGTTCTTTTCAGCCAGCGCTGAGCTGTTTTGTAAAAGTAAACTGGGTGGCATTACAGCCGCCCAATCACTTATACTGGCTTTTTGAAGTCCACCCCCCTCCTGCAGCTGCTCAAGATGATTCCTGGGCTCCCGTACTTCCAAGGAGCCTAGGGCTGCGGGCAAGTGACCTTGGTAGCGTTCTTTTCAGACAACACTCAACTGTTTTTAAGTGACCTTGGTAGTGTTCTTTTCAGCCAGCGCTGAGCTGTTTTGTAAAAGTGAACTGGGTGGCGTTACAGCCGCCCAATCACTTATACCGGCTTTTTGAAGTCCACCCCCCTCCTGCAGCTGCTCAAGATGATTCCTGGGCTCCCGTACTTCCAAGGAGTCTAGGCCTGCAGGTAAGAGACCTTGGTAGCGTTCTTTTCAGACAATGCTCAACTGTTTTTAATGATGATCTGGGTGGCTTTACAGCCACCCAATCAGTTATACCGGCTCTTTGAAGTCCACCCCCCTCCCGCAGCTGCTCATGATGATTCCTGGGCTCCCGTTCTTCCAAAGAGGTTAGGGCTGTGGGTAAGTGACCTTGGTAGCGTTCTTTGCAGCCAGCGCTCAGCTGTTTTGTAAAAGTGATCTTGGTGGCTTTTCAGCTGCCCAATCACTTATACCGGCTTTTTGAAGTCCACCCCCCTCCAGCAGCTGCTCATGATGATTCCTGGGCTCCTGTTCTTCCAAGGAGCCTAGGGCTGCAGGTAAGTGACCTTGGTAGCGTTCTTTTCAGCCAGCGCTGAGCTGTTTTGTAAAAGTGAACTGGGTGGCGTTACAGCCGCCCAATCACTTACACCGGCTTTTCGAAGTCCACCCCCTCCTGCAGCTGCTCAAGATGATTCCTGGGCTCTCGTACTTCCAAGGAGCCTAGGGCTGCAGGTAAGTGACCTTGGTAGCGTTCTTTTCACACAACACTCAACTGTTTTTAATGATGATCTGGGTGGCTTTACAGCCACCCAATCAGTTATACTGGCTCTTTGAAGTCCACCCCCCTCCCGCAGCTGCTCATGATGATTCCTGGGCTCCCGTTCTTCCAAAGAGGCTAGGGCTGCGGGTAAGTGACCTTGGTAGCGTTCTTTTCAGCCAGCACTCAGCTGTTTTGTAAAAGTGAACTGGGTGGCTTTACAGCCGCCCAATCACTTATACCGGCTCTTTAAAGTCCACCCCCTCGTGTAGCTGCTCACGATGATTCCTGGGCTCCCGTTCTTCCAAGGAGCCTAGAGCTGCGGGTAAGTGACCTTGGTAGTGTACTTTTCAGCCAACACTCAACTGTTTTTAATGGTGATCTGGGTGGCTTTACAGCCACCCAATCACTTATACAGGCTTTTTGAAGTCCACTCCCCTCCCACAGATGCTCATGATGATTCCTGGTCTCCCGTTCTTCCAAGGAGCCTAGGGCTGTGCGTAAGTGACGCACGTATATAAAGGTCCTGCCAGCAAGTGGTTATTACAAGATCATGAATGTGACCTTGGTAGCGTTCTTTGCAGCCAGCGCTCAGCTGTTTTGTAAAAGTGATCTTGGTGGCTTTTCAGCCGCCCAATCACTTATACCGGCTTTTTGAAGTCCACCCCCCTCCAGCAGCTGCTCATGATGATTCCTGGGCTCCCGTTCTTCCAAGAAGCCTAGGGCTGCGGGCAAGTGACCTGGGTAGCGTTCTTTTCAGCCAATGCTCAACTGTTTTTAATGATGATCTGGGTGGCTTTACAGCCACCCAATCACTTATACCAGCTCTTTGAAGTTCACCCCCCTCTTGCAGCTCCCGTTCTCCCAAGGAGCCTAGAGCTGCGTGTAAGTGACCTTGCTATCGTTCTTTTCAGCCAACGCTCAACTGTTTTTAATGGTGATCTGGGTGGCTTTACAGCCACCCAATCATTTATACCGGCTTTTTTACGTCCACCCCCCTCCTACAGCTGCTCATGATGATTCCTGGGCTCCCATTCTTCCAAAGAGCCTAGGGCTGCGGATAAGTGACCTTGGTAGCGTTCTCTTCAGCCAGCTTTCAACTGCTTTTAATGGTGATTTGGGTGGCTTTACAGCCGACCATTTACTTTTACCGGCTCTTTGAAATCCACCCCCCTCTCGCAGCTGCTTGTGATGATTCCTGTGCGCCCATTTTTCGAAGCGCATAGGGCTGCCTGTAAGTGACCTTGGTAGCATTCTTTTCAGCCAACACTCAGCTGTTTTGTAAAAGTGACCTGGGTGGCTTTACAGCCAACCAATCACTTATACTGCCTCTTTGAAGTCCACACCCCTCCCACAGCTGCTCATGATGATTCCTGTGCTCCCGTTCTTCCAAGGAGCCTAGGGCCCCGGGTTAGTGGCCGGAGCAGCTTCACACAGAGGAGATGGAGGAACATACATTCACTGATCTCCTCTGAGATAAACAAACCTGGAAGCATAGAGGATTCTGCCACTTTGGTTTTAGAGCTGTTATTTCCCAGTTATAACCAAGGAAGCAGCTAACCAAACACGATCTGTGCTTGGTTAGCTGCTTTGGAGAGTAGGGGAGACATTGGGGGGGGGGCTAGTAGACCCCTAATGTCTACATTAAGAGTACCTGTCACCTGCCCAAAGCTAACATATGGGTTCTGTGAGTAAATGACCCAGTTTTCCCTCGATCAGCGCCAGCACACCAACAACCAATGGCACTCTAAGACCAGGACACACAGCATCATTCTTTGCTATGGAAATGGAAGCCAGATCACCCACACTATGGCAAAGCACGACTCTGATCCAGCACAGGTGACATGCAGGACCATCCCCAGCATTCAGAAGATGATGGAAGTCCACCTCCTTCAGACCTCCTACACCCCCCCCCCACACTCTCTGCACCACTGCTGATAAGAGTAGTGTGTGTTTGGGGGGGATCTAGGCCCTTTGTGACTGGGGGGGGCATGATGGGGGAACTATGTGATTGGGGAGATTCATGGTGAGGGGACCTATGTGACGAGGGACTGTGTGATTAGAGGGCTCTGGGATGGGGGGGGGGCTTTTTATGTGATGGAAGACTCTAATGGGCTGGGGTGACTGGTGTATAGGGGGCCTCTGATGTATAGAGGCGGCTCTGATGTGATGGGGTGATTGGTGTATGGGGGGGCTCTGATGTATAGAGGCGGCTCTGATGTGATGGGGTGATTGGTGTATGGGGGGGCTCTGATGTATAGAGGAGGCTCTGATGTGATGGGGTGATTGGTGTATAGGAGGGGATCTGATGTATATAGGAGGCTCTGATGTGATGGGGTGATTGGTGTATAGGGGTGCTCTGATGTGTAGAGGAGGCTCTGATGTGATGGGGTGATTGGTGTATAGGGGGGTTCTGATGTATATAGGAGGCTCTGATGTGATGGGGTGACTGGTGTATAGGGGGGGCTCTGATGTATAGATGAGGCTCTGATGTGATGGGGTGACTGGTGTATAGGGGGCCTCTGATGTATAGAGGAGGCTCTGATGTGATGGGGTGATTGGTGTATGGGGGGACTCTGATGTATAGAGGAGGCTCTGATGTGATGTGGTGACTGGTGTATAGGGGGGGCTCTGATGTGTAGAGGCGGCTCTGATGTGATGGGGTGACTGGTGTATAGGGGGCCTCTGATGTGTAGAGGAGGCTCTGATGTGATGGGGTGACTGGTGTATGGGGGTTCTCTGATGTATAGAGGCGGCTCTGATGTGATGGGGTAACTGGTGTATGGGGGTTCTCTGATGTATAGAGGCAGCTCTGATGTGATGGGGTGACTGGTGTATGGGGGTTCTCTGATGTATAGAGGCGGCTCTGATGTGATGGGGTGACTGGTGTATGGGGGTTCTCTGATGTATAGAGGCGGCTCTGATGTGATGGGGTGACTGGTGTATGGGGGGCCTCTGATGTATAGAGGCGGCTCTGATGTGATGGGGTGACTGGTGTATGGGGGTTCTCTGATGTATAGAGGCGGCTCTGATGTGATGGGGTGACTGGTGTATAGGGGGCCTCTGATGTATAGAAGCGGCTCTGATGTGATGGGGTGATTGGTGTATGGGGGTTCTCTGATGTATAGAGGCGGGTCTGATGTGATGGGGTGACTGGTGTATGGGGGTTCTCTGATGTATAGAGGCGGCTCTGATGTGATGGGGTAACTGGTGTATGGGGGTTCTCTGATGTATAGAGGCAGCTCTGATGTGATGGGGTGACTGGTGTATGGGGGGCCTCTGATGTATAGAGGCGGCTCTGATGTGATGGGGTGACTGGTGTATGGGGGTTCTCTGATGTATAGAGGCGGCTCTGATGTGATGGGGTGACTGGTGTATAGGGGGCCTCTGATGTATAGAAGCGGCTCTGATGTGATGGGGTGATTGGTGTATGGGGGTTCTCTGATGTATAGAGGCGGGTCTGATGTGATGGGGTGACTGGTGTATGGGGGCCTCTGATGTATAGAGGTGGCTCTGATGTGATGGGGTGACTGGTGTATGGGGGTTCTCTGATGTATAGAGGCGGCTCTGGTGTGATGGGGTGACTGGTGTATGGGGGTTCTCTGATGTATAGAGGCGGCTCTGATGTGAAGGGGTGACTGGTGTATAGGGGGCCTCTGATGTATAGAAGCGGCTCTGATGTGATGGGGTGATTGGTGTATGGGGGTTCTCTGATGTATAGAGGTGGCTCTGATGTGATGGGGTGACTGGTGTATGGGGGTTCTCTGATGTATAGAGGCGGCTCTGGTGTGATGGGGTGACTGGTGTATGGGGGTTCTCTGATGTATAGAGGCGGCTCTGATGTGAAGGGGTGACTGGTGTATAGGGGGCCTCTGATGTATAGAAGCGGCTCTGATGTGATGGGGTGATTGGTGTATGGGGGTTCTCTGATGTATAGAGGCGGCTCTGATGTGATGGGGTGATTGGTGTATAGGGGCCTCTAATGTATAGAGGTGGCTCTGATGTGATGGGGTGACTGGTGTATAGGGGGCCTCTTATGTAATGGGGGGGCTCTCATGTATAGGGGGCCTCTGATATAAAGGGGAGACTCTGATGTAATAGGGGGCTGCAGTTAGCTGCACATACCTGTCAAAAAACAGTCGATTCCTCTCGCTGCCACTCACATCATGCCCAAGCGAATGTAGCCTATTGCCCTGGAATCTGCGAACTCCAAGGTGCTCGATTATGCCGATTTGACCAGGTCCTTGTAGTGCTGGGTTTGGCCTGCCCAAGCTAATCTTTCTATCGGCCACCCATCATGGCATGATGAGCCAACAGGAACAAATGAGAGAAGTCAGAGCAGTAAGGAAGGAAAGGGTGGAATTTACACAGCGCATCCTGGGAGTCCACGCCCCCGAGGAGCCAAAGAGGACTTATAAGTCCATGCAGGTATTATCACGTGCCCCATATTAATGTACTGTGTGACCAGTTTATGAATATTAAGGGAATGACAAGTATTCTCAAAGGGTGAATATTTTGTTTCACTATTTAAATAATTCTATTATTTATGGAGGGATTTATTTAAACAATTGCAACTCTCTGCCAGATTTGGCAACTTATCAGAATCTGCAATTCAATGAATTTCCTTAAAGCTTGGCGAATGTTTTATTTATTTGCATTATGCAGGAATACTGTATGTATGTAGCAGGGGAGCTCATACCCACGAGGTGCAAACATATTAAAATTCAGTAAAACAGCACAAAATATTGAGAGATTTGGTAACTTGTCATCATTTGCAAGTTCTTCTCTTAGAAACATGCTAATTGCTTTATCCGCTAACAACTTCCTCGCTGAATTTCCTCAATGCTCTACTGGCTGTCTACTCATTTTTATTTAAAGTAGAACTCCATCTAAATAACAAGAGTGAGATTATTTGTCAGGTTTCTAATGAAAAAAAGAAAAAAAAGAAAAGAAAACTTAAAGCGGTTGTAAACCGCGGCTGTTGAAAAAAAAAAAAAAACCTAGAAGGCAATGGCAAGTCGCCGCATACTAGCACGCTATGAAATACTCACCTTGGTATGAAGCCCTCCAGGGCTTGTAAAGTCCCCGCTGAGAGGGCTTTCTTCCGGGTTTGCTCGCTCCGGCGATGTGATTGGTTGGAGCCACGATGACGTCACTCCCAAGCAAGGTTTGCCGGATCTTCAGTGCGCATTTGCGCTGGTGACGTAACTGGCTGCAATTTCTGCAGCATTGAAGGTCCCAATGAGAACAGTGGCCTCCATCATTCATAAATGGAAGAAGTTTGGAACCACCAGGATTCTTCCTAGAGCTGGGCGCCCGGCCAAACTGAGTGATCGGGGGGAGAAGAACCTTAGTCAGGGAGGTGACCGAGAACCCGATGGTCACTCTGACAGAGCTCCAGCCTTTCTCTGTGGAGAGAGGAGAACCTTCCAGAAGAACAACCATCTCTGCAGCACTTGATGGACTTGTGTCTATTTTCGACCTCCCCTACTATGTAACTATGTAACTCTACCAATCAGGCCAGACGGAAGCCACTCCTCAGTAAAAGATACATGACAGCGTTCCTGGAGTTTGCCAAAAGGCACCTGAAGGACTCTCAGACCATGAGAAACAAAGATTGAACTCTTTGGCCTGAATGGCACACGTCATGTCTGGAGGAAACCAGGCACCACTCATCACCTGGCCAATACCATCTCTACAGTGAAGCATGGTGGTGGCAGCATTATGCTCTGGGGATGTTTTTCAGCGGCAGGAACTGGGAGAATAGACAGGATCGAGGGGGAGATGAATGCAGCAATGTACAGAGACATCCTTGAGGAAAACCTGCTCCAGAGCGCTCTGGACCTCAGACTGGGGTGAAGGTTCATCTTCCAACAGGACCACGACCCTAAGCACACAGCCAAGATAACAAAAGAGCGACTACGGTACAACTCTGTGAATGTCCTTGAGTGGCCCAGCCAGAGTCCAGACTTGAAACCCGATTGAACATCTCTGGAGAGATCTGAAAATGGCTGTGCACCGACACTCCCCATCCAACCTGATGGAGCTTGAGAGGTCCTGCAAAGAAGAATGGGAGAAACTGGCCAGAAATAGGTGTGCCAAGCTTGTAGCATCATACTCAAAAAGAACAAGATATACACTGAAGCGGCCAAGGCAGCAAAGTGTAGCAAAAGAAGTGGGACTTTTTTTTCCTTCCCTTACACTGGGCGTTTTGGTGCTGACCTCCCACCATGGTCTCTCACCCTCACCCCTGGTTGACCACCAACCACCCTCTCTGCCCCCCCCCCCTTTCCATTCCTACTTTCTCACTGTTACATCCACATGTGTTTGTTTTGTTCACATTGTCCCACACGTATAGGGTTTTTCAATCATTTTTTCACACCAGGTGAGCCTGGGAGCGGTGGTCTGCTGTGCTCGTTGTCTGTGTTGCCTGCCGCCATTGGACGCGCCCTCTTGGTTCCCGTTACTGACCATGGGCTGGCCCACTGACCTGGACGTCCTGTGTCCTGGTGCACATACCCAGTAAGTTTATATGCCCTACCCGGGCTTTGGGTGGTAGGTTACCCATACTCCCCCAACTGGGTTATTGATTTTCTATGCATTTTCTATTACAGACAAATCGCATTTCTGCTCCTGAAGAGCGGCTTTAAGCCGCGAAACGCGTCGAGCTATTTGATGTTGTGAACCATATATATACCCATTATATTATGCAAATTTACATTTCTACCGATGAAGGATCTGAGAACTTTTGACTGTGCAGTTGCTATCTTTTGAAATGTTTTTACACTCTATGAACACTAGTGGACTCCCCAAATTTTATCATTATTATACAGGATTGTAAACATGTTGTTACCAGTTGTTGCTACTATAGAGTGTGGCGCCTAGTTATGGGTGCAGCCTCATGTATGTACAATTTTATTTTGGTTGAATATGTTTTTATGTAATACTAAAACAATTTTTTATCGTCCACCACTGAGTTCATTTTGTCACCATGAGCTTCAATTAAAGTCCCACTTCTTTTGCTACACTTTGCTGCCTTGGCCGCTTCAGTGTATATCTTGTTCTAGTTGACAGGGATGGAGGCACATGGTTCTACCCAGCCATATTAGCCTCAATTAAAGTCCCAATTTCCCAATCCCCCCCTTTTTTTCAATCATACTCAAAAAGACTTGAGGCTGTAATTGGTGCCAAAGGTTCTTCACCAAAGTATTGAGCAAAGGCTGTGAATACTTACAGTAGAATGATAATATAGGTTTCTATTGTTAACTGGTAAGTTGGTGTGGCTTAGGCTAGGTTCTCTGAAAAGTGAACCGTGGTGGATGGCTTGGCTTTTCAGAGCGTAGCTAAGCAGCTGCTATCAGGCATTCAGGAGGTGATCCTGCCAATTTTTGAATGCTGGTTTCTAATATATGGCGCTTAAAGAAGTTGTAAACCCTCAAGGTTTTTCACCTTAATGCATTATTATTATTATTATGTATTATTAATGAGTTCCATTTAGATGCGGCATTCATTATTTTGGATAATTCGTAACTTTGGATAGATTTGTATTCGTTACTCTCGCTGACAGCCAAATTTGAAAGGAAATTCCAATACCTATAATTTAATAGTTAGTTATTATTAGTTAATTATTCTTTCGAATTTTTGCATTTTCTTTCTTATTTTCGGATTTTCGAATTTACGAATTTTTGAATTTACGAATTGCGATCATAACAAATGACCCGAAAAACAAACAAAAAAAAAAACCCAAAACAATGAATCAAAAATGAACAAATTTTTCGGCAGTGCACATGTCTACAAACTAGGCACGGTGCAAGGCACTGATATTTATTGGACAGATGTATTTACATGAGACTGAACGCCTCAGACGCTCAAAATGTGCGAATGATAAAAAATGCCGCTAATATAAAGAGGGAAAAAGGAACAATAGCACATTAAACACACACGATCGATAACCGCGTCAAAGCAGACAGAATTTAATAGGTACAAAATAATGGCGGAATCGCCGCGGCAGGAGTCATAAAATATTTTTGCGGCATTATACATGAATAAAATAAGTGTAGAGTTAGTATTGTAACCGGGGGGGACGACATCCATCACGCCGTCATTAATGAGTCACTGGGGTGGGAGAACGCGGAGAGAGCTCTGAGGGAAAAGCGATCGGTTCCGTGTGAAGCGGCGCCCCAGGCCGTGGAGTAGCATGTGAGCAAATAACAGAATTTGATTAAAGGGATTAACCCAGATCCTAAGAAGAGACCACTTACTACAATGTAATCACATAAATGATACTTAGTAAGTGAAAGGACAATTTCTCATTTAGGCCCCATTCACATTGTCGCATAGCGGAAACGCTTGATCGTGGGATTTTGATATGCCATTTGCATGATGTTGGGCGAGAAGGCCTGGCTCGCAGTCTCCGCTCTAATTCATCCCAAAGGTGTTCTATCAGGTTGAGGTCAGGACAGTCAAGTTCCTCCACCCCAAACTCGCTCATCCATATCTTTATGGACCTTGCTTTGTGCACTGATCCAAATCATTTGGTGGAGGGGAGATTCTGGTGTGGGGGTTGTTTTTCAGGGGTTGGGTTTGACCCCCTTAGTTCCAGTGAAGGGAACTCTTAAGGCGTCAGCATACCAAGACATTTTGGACAATTTCCTTGTCAAAAGAAGTTTATTGAGTATACAATGTTATAAAGATACATAAAGTAAGTTTACAAGGATCTATAAAGTAAGCTCATTGTTTTACAGTAGGGTTTATATAGGTAAATATCATGAAATTTCAAATATTAAACATTGGGTTCACGTAAACCTAAATTAAAGATATATATCATTTCCTTAGTTACTTTTGTAGGTATTTAAATGATTTATACCTACTATACATATTGTTTACAAGTAGAGTGTATATAGGTCAAATAAATTCTGATAATGAGCTTTAATCGTAAGGTGGAGAAAAGGAAAGAGAAAGAAGAAAAAGGGTTGAAAGGTAGAGGTATGGTCCACAAGGTTGTCCCGCTCGTCAGTTTATTATTCTTTTTAGTTCTCTTTGAAGCCTTAGAATGGGTGTCTCTGTAAGTCATTTAATCTGTTACCATGGCAACAGGACAGAGTCATTGAAGTTTGACAGGAACTGTTGTTTTATCCAAGGATGCCAAAGTTTTTCAAATTTTGGAATTTGATTTTGATCGATGGCTACCATCTTAGCATGGGACATTGTATTATTCATTCTGTGAATTGTTTCTGCTAGTACCAATGTAGGAGATTTCCATGCCTTGGCCACTGTTTGTTTTGCAGCCGTTATTAGTTGGATCATAAGTTTGAATTGAGAGAGTGTTAACCATTCCGGTTTTAGATTAAGTAAAGTTAAATATGGATCTGGTTGTATTATTTTTTTAAATATTTTAGATGCAATCACGAAGACTTCCTTCCAGAAGGTTTGGATTACTGGGCACGTCCACCATATGTGTAAATATGTGCCTATTTCTGGGCATCCTCCAAAACAAAGAGTTGAGGTATTAGGTGAATATTTTGCCACTCTAGCGGGTACAAGGTACCAGCGAGTTAGGACTTTATAATTTGTCTCCAGTGCTAAGATGTTGGGTGAAGATGACTTAGATGTGAGCCATATATTAGACCAGTCCGTGTCTTCTAAAGTTCGTCCTAGGTCCTCCTCCCACCTCTGAACGTAAGAGGGTCTATTAAGATTTGCTACTCCATATAATTGATTATAAAGTGATGAAATTGTACCTTTAGCAAATGGATCTTTTGTACAGATTGATTAAAAAATGGATAATTGGGATAATGGTGTATCCCCCTTTAGGAATGGTGTATAGAAATTTTGATTTGGAGATATCTAAATATCTCAGAGTTTGGTAGATCATATTTTTCTCTAAGTGATGGGAATGAAAGGAATGATTTAGATGCTATGAAGTCATTTAGTGTCTGAATGCCTGATGTTGTCCAAGCTTTAAAAGAATTTGGGTAGATCCATGCCGGATAAAAGGCCGGATTTCTGATAAAAGAAAGGAGAGGATTGTGTGGAGATTGTAACTGATATTTGGTTTTTAGTTTATCCCAGAGAGATAAGAAGTGTTTAGTTATGGGATTATGAATTTTAAAGCGGTCTTTAGGATCAAGCCATAACAAGTTTGATATTAATAGAGGGTCATTTTCTGAAGCCTCTATAAATACCCATAATGGGATTTCCTGTTTTGCATGGTACTTGGACAGACTGGCCAAATGTGCTGCTCTGTAGTAGTTAGTAAAATTAGGGTATCCCAGGCCTCCTTTATTTTTGGGAAGATGTAGTGTGTGTATAGGTATACGTGGTTTAGAAGAGCCCCATATAAATGAAGTTGCTCTTTTTTGTACTATTCTCAAAAAATAGGAAGCATTTTGGACAATTTCATGCTCCCAACTTTGTGGGAACAGTTTGGGGATGGCCCCTTCCTGTTCAACATGACTGATCATCCATGTCTTTATGGATCTTGCTTTGTGTATTGGTGGGCAGTCATGTTGGAACAGGAAGGGGACATCCCCAAACTGTTCCCACAAAGTTGGGAGCATGAAATTGTCCAAAATGTCTTGGTATGCTGACGCCTTAAGAGTTCCCTTCACTGGAACTAAGGGGCCCCAACCCCTGAAAAACAACCCCACACCATAATCCCCTCTCCACCAAATGATTTGGACCAGTGCAAAAAGCAAGGTCCATAAAGATATGGATGAGCGAGTTTGGGGTGGAGGAACCTGATTGGCCTGTACCCCGATAGAACACCTTTGTAATGAATTAAAGTGGAGACTGCAAGCCCGGCTTTCTTGTCACAAATGCTCTTCTGGAAGAATGGTCAAACATTTCCATAGACACACTCCTAAACCTTGTGGACGGCCTTCCGAGAAGAGTTGAAGCTGTTATAGCTGCGAAGGGCGGAGCCAACTCAATATTGAACCCTACTGAACAAGACTGGGATGCCATTAAAGTTCATGTGTGTTTAAAGGCAGGCGCCCCAATACTTTTGATAATATAGTGTATTTTAGGTAGGGTATAAAAAGGTTTTTACTTGGTGTCATTATTAGTGTCTAACAATCTTCAGGCCAAAAATGTGCATTTTAACATGTGTGCATATATAGGAAAAAAATAAAATAAAATCGCCAATGGCTCTGGCAGCAAAGGAGTTAATATTTAGCCACTTTCAGATTACATTTGGCGGTGCCCCATCCTATGACCTCTCCATTGTCCTGTGTTTGATTCTTGGATGACATTCGGTCGGGTTTCAGGAAAGGACGCATAAAAATATCTCTCTGGTGTTTTGTGACCTCCTGGTGAGCCGAGACAAAGGTGACTGATGGTTCATTATATATTTTTTGCACATTGTATCCTTCAGTAACTGAAATATTGTTAATGGTGCCACCGTATACCAGGCTTTGTAACACCATGTGCCAGACATTGTACCATCATTGTACCACCATGTGCCAGACATTGTACCATCATTGTACCACCATGTGCCAGACATTGTGCCATCATTGTACCACCCTGTGCCAGGCACTGTATCACCATTTTACCACCATGTGCCAGGCATTTCACCATCATTGTACCACCGTGAGACAGGCATTGTACCACTATGTGCCAGACATTGTACGATTATTGTACCACCACGTGTCAGGCATTGTACCATTATTGTACCACCATGTGCCAGGCATTGTACCACCACTGTACCATCATGTGCCAGGCATTGTATCACTATCGTGCCACTGTGTGCCAGGCATTGCACCACTATGTGCCAGGCATTGTACCACCATGTGCCAGGCATTGTACCATCATTGTATCATTATATGTCAGGAATTGTACCACTATGTGCCAGGCATTGTACCACCATGTGCCAGGCATTGTACCATCATTGTATCATTATATGTCAGGAATTGTACCACTATGTGCCAGGCATTTTACTACATTTGTACCACCATGTGCCAGGCATTCTACCACTGTGTGCTAGGCACTGTACCACCATGTGCCAGGCATTGTACCATCATGGTATCACTATGTGCCAGGCATTGCACCACCATTGTACCACCATGTGCTACTTAGTGCATATGGGTGTATACTTAGTGCAGAGGGGGGTTTATACTTAGTGGAGAGGGGGGTTTATACTTAGTGGAGAGGGGTCTGTACTTGGTGGAGAGGGATCTGTACTTAGTGGAGAGGGGTCTGTACTTAGTGGAGAGGGGTCTATACTTAATGGAGAGGGGTCTATACTTAATGGAGAGGGGTCTGTACTTAGTGGAGAGGGGGGTCTATACTTAGTGGAGAGGGGGGTCTATACTTAGTGGAGAGGGGTCTATACTTAGTGGAGAGGGATCTATACTTAGTGGAGAGGGGTCTATACTTAGTGGAGAGGGGTCTATACTTAGTGGAGAGGGGGGTCTGTACTTAGTGCAGAGGGGGGTCTGTACTTAGTGGAGAGGAGTCTATACTTAGTGGAGAGAGGTCTGTACTTAGTGGAGAGGGGTCTATACTTAGTGGAGAAGGGTCTGTATTTAGTGGAAAGGGGTCTGTACTTAGTGGAGAGGGATCTGTACTTGGTGGAGAGGGGTCTGTACTTAGTGGAGAGGGGTCTGTACTTGGTGGAGAGGGGTCTGTACTTAGTGGAGAGGGGTCTATACTTAGTGGAGAGGGGTCTATGCTTAGTGGAGAGGGGTCTATGCTTAGTGGAGAGGGATCTATACTTAATGGAGAGGGGTCTATACTTAGTGGAGAGGGGGGTCTATACTTAGTGGAGAGGGGTCTATACTTAGTGGAGAGGGGGGTCTGTACTTAGTGCAGAGGGGGGTCTGTACTTAGTGGAGAGGAGTCTATACTTAGTGGAGAGGGGTCTGTACTTAGTGGAGAGGGATCTGTACTTAGTAGAGAGGGGTCTGTACTTAGTGGAGAGGGGGTCTATACTTAGTGGAGAGGGGTCTATACTTAGTGGAGAGGGGGTCTATACTTAGTGGAGAGGGGTCTGTACTTGGTGGAGAGGGGTCTGTACTTAGTGGAGAGGGGTCTGTACTTGGTGGAGAGGGGTCTATACTTGGTGGAGAGGGGTCTGTACTTGGTGGAGAGGGGTCTGTACTTGGTGGAGAGGGGTTTGTACTTAGTGGAGAGGGGTCTGTACTTAGTGGAGAGGGGTCTATACTTAGTGGAGAGGGGTCTGTATTTCGTGGAGAGGGGTCTATACTTAGTGGAGAGGGGTCTGTATTTAGTGGAGAGGGGTCTATACTTAGTGGAGGAGGAGTCTATACTTAGTGGAGAGGGGTCTGTACTTAGTGGAGAGGGGTCTATACTTAGTGGTGAGGGGTCTGTACTTAGTGGAGAGGGGTCTGTACTTAGTGGAGAGGGGGGTCTATACTTAGTGGAGAGGGGGGTCTATACTTAGTGGAGAGGGGGGTCTATACTTAGTGGCGAGGGGTCTATACTTAGTGGAGAGGGGTCTATACTTAGTGGAGAGGGGTCTGTACTTAGTGGAGAGGGGTCTATACTTAGAGAGGGGTCTATACTTAGTGGAGAGGGGTCTATACTTAGTGGAGAGGGGTCTGTACTTAGTGGAGAGGGGTCTATACTTAGAGAGGGGTCTATACTTAGTGGAGAGGGGTCTATACTTAGTGGAGAGGGGTCTATACTTAGTGGAGAGGGGTCTGTACTTAGTGGAGAGGGGTCTATACTTAGTGGAGAGGGGGTCTGTACTTAGTGGAGAGGGGGTCTGTACTTAGTGGAGAGGGGGTCTGTACTTAGTGGAGAGGGGGGTCTGTACTTAGTGGAGAGGGGGTCTATACTTAGTGGAGAGGGGTCTATACTTAGTGGTGAGGGGTCTGTACTTAGTGGAGAGGGGTCTGTAGTGGAGAGGGGTCCATACTTAGTGGAGAGGGGTCTGTACTTAGTGGAGAGGGGTCTATACTTAGTGCAGAGGTTGGTTTATACTTAGTAAAGGGGAGCCTTCACTGAGGGAGGTCTATTATTAGTGAAGGGGGGGTCTATACTTGAGGAGAGGAGGGGCCTGGACTGAGGGAGGGTGTCTGGCCTTAGTAAAGGGGGAGTCTGGACTGAGGGAGGTCTATTCTCAGTGGAGAGGGGGGTCTGTATTGAGGGGGGCTATACTTGGTGGGGGGGGGGGTGACACCTTGTTTTACCGCACCGGATGACACCAACCCAAGTGAAGCCACTGGTTGTAAGTGTGGAATATGTCGTTATTTCTCCCTCTCATTCTTCCATCTTTACTAGCATGCAGAAAAAAGAAAATGTAATGGAAAATATTCTTAATGAATCACTTCTAATTATATCAAAGGAAACCAAAAACATGCAGCAAGTTAAGGGAAAGAAAAATCTTCGAGACATCAGAAAAACTGAATAAAAAGAAGAAGCGTTTGTCGGAGGATGAAGGCGATCCGAATCCGACCTGAACAGTTATAATAGAGCCGGAGAGAATCCTGCGCCCACTCCCCAAATGAATCCACTCATGAATGGGCACACGTTTCCTTGTAACCTTTAAAAGTAAGTAGGCGTGATGTAATAAAAGGAGAACCCACATTGATTCTCTAAATGAATAATCCTTCTACATCTGTTCCCAGAATGTTAATAATTACAAGTAATGATCCCAGTCTGGAGCATCTCTGATTATTATTGACATTTCTCTTTCTTTTTTTTATTATACTGTGATTGGGGCAGTACAGTGTTATTGTATTACACTATGATTGCTTATAACAGTGATAATCATTGTTATAAGCAACCATTTTTCCATTCATTTAAGTGTGTACTATTGTGATTAGCTGTGATTGGCCCTGTCTGTACCATGTGATCACATGTTATCCAGTGGACACATCAGGTGACAGATTGTGCTGCAGCGTCGCCTGTGGGGGGCGCACAAGGCAGGATCCTGGTAGGACATCAACTTTTTGAGACGGCAATGAGAAACACTTATTATCAAAAGTATGGAGGCATAGGACACACCCCCCTGTCACTCCCCCTTAAAAGGAGAACTATAAAAACAAAAACGATTAGTTAAACCCACAAGTTACTTTTTTTTTTTTACCACCACTATTCCTTTATATTTGACATTTACAAATGCAGCCATTTAGAAATTGGATGAAAGGTTTAGCGCTGGGAGACACTTTGTGAAAGATAAAAAGTGCATTTTATATACAATTCTATAGATCAGATCAAAATGAGGAGGAAAGAGGGACTTTGTTCCAATGCAGGGGCGGTCCCTCGAAAATCAGGGACAGTCGGGAGCTATGGTCTGGTCATATGGTGTCCACCCAGGATGGGAGAGCTTCCCGCCCGGCCTTCATATCACAATGGGCTGGGCAGGAAGCAATTAAAAATCATTAAGCTGAATCTCTGAATGCTCTAAATATTAATGAAAGAACTCTGTAGTGAAAACTCTGTTACATTCCTGTCTGAGCGTGGCAGCGAGTAATACAGATAATTGCTGTGAACGTTGGGTGTTTCCATTAAAACACGTGGGCAGCTACTGGTTGTGTGTATCCTGGCCCAGTGCCAGCCAACCTCAGTCTCATAGTCAGGGGGCGACCCGTCCATTAAGGGCGCACGGGAGCCACCTTCTCTATCCACGCCATCCCCTATATCAGGGATATGCAATTAGCGGACCTCCAGCTTTTGCAGAACTACAAGTCCCATGAGGCATAGCAAGACTCTGACAGCCACAGGCATGATACCCAGAGGAAGAGCATGATGGGACTTGTAGTTTTGCAACAGCTGGAGGTCCACTAATTGCATATCCCTGCCCTATATGGTTAATGGATAGATTCATGTATAGCATGAATTTATCCACGGCCGTCGCGGCCACTCCCTATTAATGCGTCCGGCTCTATTTAGGAAGCCGGGCTCATGAATTACAGCGGCGGGGGGTGTTTTTTTGAAGCACCTGGATTAGAGCTGTAGGCTCTAATAGGCTTCAAAATAGGTTGGGCTCGGAGCGCAGAGCATTGCACTCGGAGCCCACCCAGGTGTGTTAGAAAAGCAAATGAAAATTCGCTTTTCTACCACTGAATCAAGAAGCGCGGGTCTGCTACCTGTTTCCCGATTGGCTGAAAGGTCAGGTGATCCTATTGGACACCCAGGAGGAGGGGAGGAGATGCACAGCCAAAGCCGCCGTGATCTCAGATAAGAAGAGGACACAGGAGACGCTGCCAGATGCCTACCGCAGCCTGATCCCCTGCCCAATGTGCCCGCCAATCCCCGCCGCTGTGTGCCCGCTGATCCCCAATGTGCCCACCAATCCCTGCCGATGTGTGCCCGCCGATCCCCCATACTGTGTGCCTACCAATCCCCGATGTGTACACTGATCCCCGTCGCTGATGGGGTAGACGGCAGACAGCGTGGGGGGGAGGTTTGAGGTGCCATGGGGGGGGGGGGGGGTTGTTTGGTGCCCCTCCAAACAAAAAACCACCAGCTGCCACTGCTCATAGTGCTTAGATGTTGCCCTAGAGTAGAAAAATCTCTGCACAGGGTGTGTCTGAGTGTGGCAGCGAGTAATACAGACAATTGCTGTGAACGCTGCCTGTCACCATCCCATTCTGGAGGCAGCGGTGGGATCTGACATTGTAGCCATCACAATAAGGAATTAAGAAAGCTTTGGGGATGTGAATATCTTTCTGGAACATACCTACCTGTACAGTTCTGGGTGGCCCACCCTCTGTCATTGGCACATTTTGGGCTTTCTTCTGATCCAGACCATGCTGAGATGCTTAGAAAGAGTCTCAGACCTCTGGATCCTTCGTTCTTTACACTACATACTGGAAGATATTGTGAACAGTCCTGATTGCAGAGCCTGCCATGAGCCGCGCGCGCGCTGCTACCGTTTCAATCGACAATATTACACGGGTCTCCTGGGGGGCCCCGAGTCTTCACTGCGCCACATAAACAACGAGCCGATAGCATATCTTCCTGCTTTATGAGCTGAGGTCCCTGAGTACTCGTATCCTCGCACCAGGATGTGTAGATTAAACAAAATCACATAATTAAATTTAATATTGCTTGTGTGCCGCGGAGGAAATGAAACGTGTCGCTCCGACCGAGCCCCAAGGGCGATATTCACGGTCACTCCCAGCATGCCCTGCTCTCCGCATATACACTAAGCTGATGTCATCTAATTGTCTGCAGTAATGTCAACTGAAAGGATGGCCTAACCCTATCCAAAATGCCGAAAAAAAAAGTTTTGGCCTTAGCTCGGCTTTAGCCTATGAAATACTTAC
Organism: Aquarana catesbeiana; assembly: GCF_042186555.1. Lineage (NCBI taxonomy): Eukaryota > Metazoa > Chordata > Amphibia > Anura > Ranidae > Aquarana > Aquarana catesbeiana. The sequence goes on from NC_133332.1 coordinate 13,956,103, forward strand.
GTTATTCCTCACTTCTCCGCCAGCGCTCCTCTCCAATCCCCTCCATTCATGGAATGTGAGCTTGTAGGCAGGGGTTACTTTGTTGCCCAATTCAAGTTATTCTAATACAGTGGAACCTTGGATTACGAGCATAATCCGTTCCAGGAGAATGCTTGTAATCCAAAGCGCTCGCATATCAAAGCGAGTTTCGCCACAGAAGTCAATGGAAAGGAAGATAATTTGTTCCGCATTGACTTCTATTGCATGCAATACCGCATGTGGCCAGAGGAGGGGGGGCGCTGTAGAGCCTCAGAAATACTCGGGGACAGCTCGGCTGAACTCGGAAAGCCTCAGAAAGGCTCAGAAACACTCGGGAACCGAGTGCTTCCAAGTGTTTCCGAGTATTTCCGAACGGCTCAGAACCGTTTCGAGTGTCCCCGGCATCCCTGCATCTCTGGCCAAATGCGGCACTGCACACCCCATTAACTTGAATTCTGCTCGTTTTGCGAGACAACACTCGCAAACTGAGTCAGAATTTTTAAAAAAAGTTGCCTCTCTTTCAAAAGCTCATTAACCGCTTTACTCATTAACCAAGGTTCCACTGTAGCTTGGAGCGCCACTCTAAGTGCCGATGTTTCCTGCTAATTTGGGTCGACGTCTGAAGTGCTCGTCCAAAAGTCATATCTACATATACAGTGTGGAGGCGCCACACTCCCAAAAGCCTGATGTCAAGTGAAAAGCAGCCTTAGCTTCGGATGTCCCCAGGCCACACCCCTGATGAGTTTTACCCCGCCCCCCAGGGCTTATTTATAGAGGTTCTGTGACTATGCCCCGAGGGGGCGGGGTAAAATGTGTCAGTGTATGGCCTGGGAGGAGCTGAGGCTGAGGCAGCTTTTCACTTTACATCAGACTGTTGGGAGTGCAGTGTCCCCATATTGCATTGCATATGCCCATTTAATTTGTTCCCTTTTAAAATCCTTGCAGGATAGATAATGAGTTAATTTCCTCCTGGCAGGATTTTATATATATATATATATATATATATATATATATATATATATATATATACCCTGGATAGAGCTTAGTTCTGACCAGTCCAGTGAGAAGATAAGTAGCTGGTTGGCACATGGTCCAGCCAGGTTGTGGTTGGCAAGTCTTGGGAACAGGAAGGAACCGGAAGTGATGTCACTCCTGGAACCAAGAACCAGAAGTGATGTTAATCATAGACCCACAGGAACAAGCTGAAGACAATCCAGCACTGATGCTAGGCAGACTTTCTGTTTTTTATAGGGTGCTGTGTGCCAGGATTCGCGTCAGCGTAGGTACGTGCGTGCGAGCATGCGCATTAACACATTAGCACCTTAGCACATTGGCGCATGCGCGTTAGCACATTAGCGCTTTGGCACTCGCGGGTGTGCATTTGCATAGAGGTGCCATTGTGCATGCCCACCCTGGATCTCATCTGTCTCTGGCCAAGGTTCCGTGCATGCACATTGGCATTAGCAGAACGAGGATTGGCAGCTGCTGCATGGAGACGGGTGCTTGCTGTGTGACTTCTCTGACAATCAGGTTGAGGTCACTTCCTGTGCGCATCCTGGGCATTTTCCTGCCTTTTTCCATCAAGTCTTGCGCAGGTGCAGGTTGGAGCACTGAGGTGTCTTTGGCGCATGCTCAGTTGGCACAGATTTCCTCTTGCGGCAACGCGCCATTGGTGCATGCGTAGTAAGCCCTGGACTCTTGCACTGGGGGAAAGGACTTGCCCCGGCACCCTGTGTAGGACAAACTGGAAACACGGGGGGCCCAGGATGAGTCTGGGTGGTCCCCTGCCTGGCTGGCCCAGGCCCTCTGAGTTTACTGAATTACCCATGCAGGGATACACGGCAAGTGCCTTTCCCCAGAGACATAGTGCAAATCTTAATGTGACAGGGAGGCCACATGGACCATTGAGACCCCTCAATCTCCATGCATGGTTCAGGGGCTGTGGACTGACCATGTGGCCTGAGTTAGGCTTAAACAACTAGCCCCGTTACTTTTGGCGGGTTTCCAGTGAGGAGCAAGGTGGAGATTCTGTCCTGTAGCCAGGACCCATCCACAAGCTGACCCTCAACGTTCTCAAAGCCAGACCATTGGCAAGGAAGTCCAGTTGCCCAGCCAGGAACCGGCAAGGACGTTTTCTGTGTTCTATCACCCAAGTCCAAAAATTACTTCCTAAAGGCTGCCTGGAATTCAGCTTTAATCTACAGATGGTGGATGTTTAGGCATTAATGAGAACATTTCTTGAGTTCGGCATCCATATGTCATCAGATGTATTTGAGTATGTAATTGCAAGTCGCAAATTACAAACATACGGTGACAGCGTCGTTACTGACACTACACCTGTACCTCGGATTCGAGAGCTCCAGTAGAAGGAACGGGACGCCATGTTGTCACCTCCCATGAGAAGTCTTCTTTTGCTCACACTTTATAATGAAATGTGGAAAAGCTTTAGGGGAATCCTGAGACACAGGAGGACTGCGCACTGATCTTTAATTAAGTTCTGCACATTTCACTCCTCCCGTGTGGCAATAGAAAAAAGCTCAAAGAGAAAAATCACTAAATATATTATAAATTAGGTTAGAGTTTCAGGCAAAGTACAGACGTGGCTTATTAGGGAACACGGTTCACATACGAAAAAAAAAAGAATTAAAACTTTGTTACAAATTAGAATGAAAGAAACGGGAAAGAAATATTACTATAAAGAAGATTATTCTCTTTTCTTTGTGTGCCTGGAGGAGCTCTGCTAATTACGACTCCTTCCATCTAAACTGACCACATCACATAATCCCAGATCAAGGGCGGAAAAGTACGACTCAGCGTGAAGAAAAGTTTATGGAATCCCATGTGGAGGAACTGGGAAAAGAAAAAAAAGCTGTGTGGGACCACTCCCACTATTCAATATGTCAAAAAATGGAAAGTTCTCCTTCAAGATTTAAGTGCTAATATGGAGTTGAACAAAAAATTGTGAGCCTTGTTATATCTGGGGCAGCCATTTTCAACTAGGGTTCCTCTAGAGCAGTGGTCTCCAAACTGTGTCCCGGGGGGGGCTGGATGTGGCTCTTTCTTTGCTTGCCTTTCTCTGGCCCTCGGGATACTATTCCACCAACTGACACTATCGATAGGGCACTTTTTCTCCCATTGACACCAACAATAGGGCACAGTTCCTTCCATTGATACCAACAATGGGGCACAATTCCTCCCACCGACACCAACAATGGTGCACAATTCCTCCTACTGACACCATCGATAGAGTAATATTCCTCCCACTGACACCAACAATGGGGCACAATTCCTCCCACTGACACCATCGATGGGGCACTATCCCTCCCATTGATATCAATGGTAGGGCACGATTACTCACATTAAGACCAATGATGCGGCATTGTTAATGCCCACTGGCTACAATTTGGTCCCCCTAAAGCCTGAAGGACAGTCAATTGGCCCTTTGTTTAGAAAGTATGGAGACCCCTGCTCTAAAGGTTGCTAGAGCTTCCTTGAGCTGTGGCTGAATGACCTCCCATTTAAGGTTGTCTGCCTATTTCCAAGGCCAACGACGCTTGGCAGCAACATCAGCAAGACAACGATGATCTTTTTAGCTCTTTGTTAGGAGGACATTCTTCCCACTGAGCCCCAATGAACTGGTTTTAGCAGGGGTTCCCGGAGACCTGAAAACGATTTCAAGGGTTCCTCTAGGGCAGGGGTCTCAAATCTTTCTAAACAAAGGGCCAGTTTACTGTCCTTTAGACTTTAGGTGGTCAGACTGTGGCCAATGGAAGAACAAAATGCCCCAGCGTCAGTGGGGGTCAACAATTCCCTATCATTGGTATTAGTGTGAAGAATAGAACCCCATTGTTGGCATCAATAGGAGGAGTGTTGGTGTCAATGGGGTAAATTATTCTTCATCCTTGGTGTCAGTGGGAAGAATTGCATCCCATGAGCCAGAGAAAGGCAGGTAAAAGGCTGTATCCGGCCTGTGGGCCACAGTTTAGGGACCACTGCACTAGGGTAAAAAGGTTGAGGCTGGTCTAGGGGTTGCAGGAACAGGCAATATTACTGTAGCGCCACCCCCGTAAGGACCGCTGGAAGATGACTGTCCCTAAAGGTTGCCCTGGCCTTGCAAGCCTCCCAACACTTCTGACACCCTGGTTTCTGACATCATTCAAAGAGAGAATACGGGTGCATCTCAAAAAATTAGAATATCATCAAAAAGTTAATTTATTTCAGCAATGCAATTCAATTTAATTTTGATGATTATGGCTTACAGCTCATGAAAACCCAAAATTCAGTATCTCAAAAAACTTGTGAAAAAGTTCAATATTGTAGACTCGTGGTCTCTCAGTCTGGTTCAGTAGGTTACACAATCATGGAGAAGACTGCTGACTTGACAGTTGTCCAGAAGACAGTCATTGACACCCTCCACAAGAAGGGTAAGTCACAAAGGGTAATTGCTAAAGAAGCTGGCTGTTCACAGAGTGCTGTATCCAAGCATATTAATGTAAAGTTGAGTGGAAGAAAAAGTGTGGTGGAAAAAGGTGCACAAGCAACAGGGATAACCGCAGCCTTGAGAGGATTGCGAAGCAAAGGTCGTTCAAGAATTTGGGGGGAGATTTACAGGGAGTGGACTACGGCTGGTGTCAGTGCTTCAAGAGCCGCCACACACAGACGTATCCAGGACAAGGGCTACAATTTTGCATTCCTTGTGTTAAGCCACTTCTGAACCAGAGACAACTTCAGAAGCTTTTTACCTGGGCTATCAAAGCTCTTGGGTAGAGGACATCAAGAACAGGCTCTTGTAAGACCTGTAGTCAGATGAGAGATGCCCGACTGGTCACCAGACAACCCTGGGATTCAGCGGTGTCTGCATCGGTGTAGGTGGAAGTGGCTCTGGATAACCACACTACCGATGGAAGCCGGGTAGCGGAGGGTCTGCCTCCAGGGATAAGGTTCACTCATGGAAAGCACTCCACGCCATCCAGGCCAAAGCGCCCGCTCATATCCACCGGAACAGCCCTGTCTCTGCTCTGCAGCTGTAGGTCAGGGTCGCAAGAGCCTCTCCCCAGATCATTCTATGTATCTCCTCACCCAGAATTCCTCCTCTCTCCAAACAGCTGGTACTTGTAGTTTGCAGCATGTCCATAGAAACCCCGGCCCTTCAGACTAAATATCCGGCGATCTTCTGCATTCACAGAAGTAGTCTCTCTCTCTGCAATCAGGAAATTATGACATACATTATATTACCAAAAGTATTGGGACGCCCGCCTTTAAACGCACATGTACTTTAATGGCATCCCAGTCTTAGTCCGTAGGGTTCAATATTGAGTTGGTCCACCCTTTGAAGCTATAACAGTTTCAACTCTTCTGGGAAGGCCGTCCACAAGGTTTAGGAGTGTGTCTATGGGAATGTTTGACCATTCTTCCAGAAGCACATTTGTGAGGTCAGGCAATGATGTTGGGCGAGAAGGCCTGGCTTGCAGTCTCCACTCTAATTCATCCCAAATGTGTTTTATCGCGTTGAGGTCAGGACTCTGTGCAGGCCAGTCAAGTTCCTCCACCCCAAATTCACTCATCCATGTCTTTATGGACCTTGCTTTGTACACTGGTGCGCAGTCACGTTGGAACAGGAAGGGGCCGTCCCCAAACTGTTCCCACAAAGTTGGGAGCATGAAACCGCCCAAAATGTCTTGGTATGCTGACGCCTTAAGAGTTCCCTTCACTGGAACTAAGGGGCCAAGCCCAACCCCCGAAAAACAACCCCCACACCAAAATCCCCCCTCCACCAAATGATTTGGACCAGTGCAGGGCCGTCTTTAATATTGATTGGACCCTGGGCAAAACTTTTCTTGGGCTCCCCCCATGCAGTTTCGCTCTCCACCTGCTCTGAGACATACAATAAATAGCAACTGGACTCAAAATCAGTTTACTGAATCAGATAAGGCAGCTATTGTGACTGGTTGCCAGAGGTTACAGCACACATTACGGCTCACTGATTAGTTGCTAGAGCTTACAGTACATGATTTCTGCTTGTTGATTGGCTGCTAGAGATTACTGTGGATATGACCTCAGGGGGGCATGATATGCCACTGGCCGCCACTATTTACATATGAATGACAGTAATTTACATGTATACACAGGGTTTGCAGGTGAGTCATCTGTACACAACGAAAGGGCAGAGCTGGGCAGCATTAGTAGCAGCACTTCACACTGAGATATTGGGACACAGCACGGGACTAAAACCTCAAGGGACAAGGGAATTTAAACCAGGATAGTTGACAAGTATGAGGCAGCTGCTTTGGGTCCCACAACAATGACAGGGCCCAGGGCAGCTGCCCCTTTTGCCCTGCCTTAAAAACAGCCCTGGACCAGTGCACAAAGCAAGGTCCATAAAGACATGGATGAGCGAGTTCGGGGTGGAGGAACTTGACTGACCTGCACAGAGTCCTTCCCAAGCATATACTGCTGCCATCCTCGGTGAACATGGCCACAGGCACCTAGGCCTTGCTGATTGGTGAGTACGGGGTCTTTTCTTTCTCTGTAAGTCCCCTCTTACCATTTGTCAATTATTTATTCATGTGTTGCATTACCTTTTTGGTCATTCATTTTCAGAGATATCCTACATGCATCCACCCCTGAAGAGCGAATCACATCTCACGAAATGCGTCAGTGGTTTTAGATGGTATGTTTACGCATTTATTTCAAATGCAATGCAATCTTTAACCATGTGCAAAATTGTATCGGCTTTGCCTTTGTTTATGCTACTCTCATGTGTGATCATTTCTGCAATGAATGTTTTTATTGTATTTATATTTGTCAATTTCATCAGCATAATTGGGCACACCTCATATAAAGTCCCAAAGGGCGATACAGGAAAACCTTGGTTTGAGAGTAAGTTGGTTTGAGAGCATTTTGCTAGACAAGCAACATTTTTAATACATTTTGACTTGATATACAAGTAGCGTCACGTCACAACTGAGTATAGAGAAGAGAGGCGCCTCTAAGTGTAGCAATACGGTTATATTTAATGAAGGTACAACATTTAGCAACTCACATGGTTGATAATTAAAACAGGCACATCTAAGTGTGCAGGTATCCAGGGTAAAGCTGTCCACATAGACCAGGGGTGGGCAACCTCGGCCCTCCAGCTGTTTTTTAAACTACAAGTCCCATGAGACATTGCAAGACCCTGACAATCACAAGCATGACTCCTAGAGGCAGAGGCATGATGGGATTTGTAGTTTCACCACAGCTGGAGGGACGAGGTTGCCTACCCCTGACATAGACCATTCTCCGCACTGCCATTGACTTCACCGCTTCCACGCTGCACTCCACGGGCAATTCAAGCCTCGCATTCAGAACGCTCTACTGCAGGGTAGTCTTCCCGGTCATGATTGCAGACTGACAGCCGGCGGTGCGGAGGACGGTCTATGTGGACACCTTTCCTGCATGCTTAGATCTGCCTGTTTTAATCATCAACTATGTGAGTTGCTAAATGTTGTACCTTCATTAAATGTAACCATATTGCTACACTTAGAGGCGCCTCTCTTCTCTTTTATACTCTGGAGCTCCTGCTTAATTTTGCTTCTCATCCCCTTGTGGAGGCTTCCATTTGTAGATGGACATTTTATGGTTATGTAACCTGGTCACATTGCTATGGACCATGGGTGCTCAACCTGGAACTACAGGTCCCATGGTGCCTCCGCCTTTGGGAGTCATGCTTGTAACTGTCAGTGACTTGCAATGCCTCATGGACTTGTAGTTCCGCAACAGCTGGAGGGCCACAGGTTGAGCACCCATGCTATGGACTATAAACTGAAAGACCTATAAATAAATGGTTGTGGAACGTATCACCTGAATTTCCATTATTTCTTATGGGGAAAGTCGCTTTGATATACGCGTGCTTTGGATTACAAGCATGTTTCCGGGAACGAATTATGCTCCCAATCCAAGATTTTACTGTACATATGGTTTTTTTGGGGGGATGAATTAGAGTGGAGACTGCGAGCCAGGCCTTCTTGTCCACATCAGTGCCTGACCTCACAGATGCTCTTCTGGAAGAATGGTCAAACATTCCCATAGACACCCTCCTAAACCTTGTGGACGGCCTTCCCAGAAGAGTTGAAGCTGTTATAGCTGCAAAGGGCGGAGCCAACTCAATATTGAACCCTACGGACTAAGACTGGGATGCCATTAAAGTTCATGTGCGTGTAAAGGCAGGCGTCCCAATACTTTTGGTAATATAGGGTTTATTTACTAAAGGCAAATCCTATTTGCACTACAAGTGCACCGGAAGTGCAGTCGCTGTAGATCCAAGGGGGACATGCAAGGAATATAAAAAAAAAGCATTTTTGCTTGTACATGATTGGATGATAAAATCAGCAGAGCTTCCCCTCATTTCAGATCTACCCCTCAGATCTACAGCGTCTGCTCTTCCAAGTGCACTTTCAAATGCACTTGCAGTGCAATTGTAGTGCAGAGTGGATTTGCTTTAGTAAATCTACCCTATAGTGTACTCCCCATGCGGGGGGAGGGGGGCACTAGAGGGAACAAGGCTGATTGTAATCTTCGTTAAGGAATGTCGCAAAGAGATATAGCCAGTGATTGGCTTCATTACTTACCCTAACCCAGGGGCGTTGCTAGGTCTACAAAAGTTCTGGGACTAGAGCCCATAGCAGCGTAGTAAAGAAAGTCATACGCTTGGGCGGGCATACACATGTATATACAGTAATATACGTGTGGGTGTATATATCTCCCCAGAGAGCCCCCCTTACATCAGGGTCCCCAGAGAGCCCCTCCTTACATCAGAGTCCCCAGAGAGCCTCCCCCTTGCATCAGGGTCCCCAGAGAGCCCCCCACCTACATCAGGGTTCCCAGAGAGCCTCCCCTTAAATCAGGGTCCCCAGAGAGCCTCTCCCTTAAATCAGGGTCCCCAGAGAACCTCTCCCTTAAATCAGGGTCCCCAGAGAGCCTCTCCCTTAAAATAGGGTCCCCAGAGAGCTTCCCCCTTGCATCAGGGTCCCCAGAGAGCCCCCCACCTACATCAGGGTTCCCAGAGAGCCCCCCCCTTAAATCAGGGTCCCCAGAGAGCCTCTCCCTTAAATCAGGGTCCCCAGAGAGCCTCTCCCTTAAAATAGGGTCCCCAGAGAGCTTCCCCCTTGCATCAGGGTCCCCAGAGAGCCCCCCACCTACATCAGGGTTCCCAGAGAGCCCCCCCTTAAATCAGGGTCCCCTGAGAGCCTCTCCCTTAAAGCAGGGTCCCAGAGAGCCTCTCCCTTAAAATAGGGTCCCCAGAGAGCTTCCCCCTTGCATCAGGGTCCCCAGAGAGCCCCCCACCTACATCAGGGTTCCCAGAGAGCCCCCCTTAAATCAGGGTCCTCTGAGAGCCTCTCCCTTAAATCAGGGTCCCCAGAGAGCCTCTCCCTTAAAATAGGGTCCCCAGAGAGCTTCCCCCTTGCATCAGGGTCCCCAGAGAGCCCCCCACCTACATCAGGGTTCCCAGAGAGCCCCCCCCTTAAATCAGGGTCCCCAGAGAGCCTCTCCCTTAAAATCGGGTCCCCAGAGAGCTTCCCCACTTACATCAGGGTCCCCAGAGAGCCTCCCTTTCCCTTGGGGACCCCTGCAGAGACTCGGGGCTATGGGCCCCAGATTCGGGGCTATAGCCCCAAAAGCCACCCCCTAGCGACGCCACTGCCCTAACCCCTGCTGTAGCCGGGTTTGGTGCTGCCCTTTTCTCCTCGAAGCTCCAGTGGGCGGGTGGGTCCCCTTGGTGTCATCATGTACAATGCAGGGCTATTAACTCTGCGTTGTACCTGCTGGAGTGAGCCTGCGAATGCAGCTGTGAGCACCTTAGAGAGGCGGTTGAGGGGTACTGGGCACGGCTTTTGAGGGGACCCCTGCTAGAGCATGGAATAAGGTGAGTATTTACTCAATATTATGGCACCCCTAGACAGAATGAGCATTTAGGTTGGGGGGGGGGGGTGATGACTTCAATGGTCGATTTCTTTCTAATTTCCAGAGATGGG
>NC_133332.1:13968633-14059483 GCF_042186555.1 Aquarana catesbeiana
GGCAGAGAGGGGGAGAGGGGGGCGAGAGAGGGAGAGAGGGGGAGAGGGGGGGCGAGAGAGGAAGAGAGGGGGAGTGGGGGTGAGAGAGGGAGAGAGGGGGAGAGGGAGAGAGAGAGAGGGAGGGGGAGAGAGAGGGGGGGAGGGGGGAGAGAAAGAGTGGGAGAGGGAGTGAGAGAGAGAGAGAGGGGGAGAGATAGAGAGGGTGCCTTTGCCATGATGAACTGTGGGTGGAGCCACATTGCGGTACAAGTGGGAGGGGCTGTCCTACACGCGATGCATGAGAACGTGCTCGCTCTGTCACATCTACATGATGTGAATGAAGCCTTATGCCGCGTACACACGATCGGACATTCTGACAACAAAACCGTGGATTTTTCTCCGACGGATGTTGGCTCAAACTTGTCTTGCATACACACGGTCACACAAATGTTGTCAGAAATTCCGAGCGTCAAGAACGCGGTGACATACAACATGTACGTTTTGTTGTCGGAAAATTTGAGAACCTGCACTCAAACATTTGTTGTTGGAAATTCCAATGGAGCCTACACATGGTCGGAATTTCCGACAACAAGCTCACATTGAACATTTGTTGTCGGAAATTCTGATCGTGTGTACACGGCATTACATTTACCAACCATGCAACAGGGGTATTTACTATGCCAGACCCTTCCCTGCCTCTCTGCTAATATCTGCATTTTTATCCACCTCCTCTCAGTACACCTGTGCATTCTAAATACCTCTGCTAACCTCTGTACCCCAAACCATCTCCTGCACCCCAAACCCATCATCTCTGCATAACTCCACATGCCTCTGCTCATCTTTGCACTCCAGCCTCCCCATGCACACCCCGTTTTGGTCATGTTTACCCTCCAAACTGTAATCCCTTCTCTGTTTACCCCTGGACAACCCCCATCCATCTGCTCACCTTTGCAGTACAGGCTGATGGAAGGCTCAGTAGCTGTGGCAGGCAGGGCTTGTTGTACATCCCCAATGTCGGCAGCATACAGCAAAGATGATAGTGGACCAGGGCTCAGGGAGTTTGACATACCTATGAATGCACCTAACAATTTAAATATCAATGCCACCTGCATTTTGCATATTAATGCCACTTGCGATTTACATATCAGTTATGTGTACACTGCACACAGATCAGGGCTGGGCAGCATTAGAGACTCACGCACCACTGGGCTGGGCCTATCTTAAGGAAAGGGCCTGGAGCTGCAGCTCCAATAGCCCCTATGTTAATCCAGCCTTGGGTCTGACACATCCCCTGCTGAGTTAAAATCTAATCTAAATGATAGATTCCCACCAGATTCTAAACAAGCCAGCAGGGATCTCAGGTGATATCATTGACCCGATATGGTTATGATGTCAGAAACCATGAAATCAGGCCGAGACAGAAGTACAGTTAAATCACACTTGTTTAATAATAACAATAAAAAGAAGAAAACGTAGTCAAAACATAGCCAAAGTTCAGAAACCGGAACAGATAGCCAGCCAAGCCAGAAGTCAGGGATCAATGTAGTGGAACAGCAAGCAGGATCTTGTGCCATTTGGGATGTCAGCAAAGCACGTCTTGAACAGGAACGCAGGAGATTCTGTGATGTTGACCAAGGTGAAGGCAGAGAACCTCTGGGCTGGACAACTTAAGTAGGCAGGACTGACGAGCAGGATATCATCAACAGGTGAGTAACTGTGGACAGACAGGAGCTGGCAATTAGCCGACAGCTGAGCGGCCAGCTCAGAGAAGGAAGGGCTGAGCCCAACCCTGACAACAGGATCAATGACGACATCCAGGTTCCCCACCACTGTTGTTGACATTCCAGCAATGCCAGGGAGCTGTCATTTGTACCAGGTGTAGCAGCAGGGCAGTATCATCATTACAGTGGTTGATCTTGTCTGCAGGCTATCAGGCATCACTCATTGCGATTGAAGCATGGGCCTACAGTACATTGCTGGATGCCATGACTGAGATTGGACATTTTTATTGAAGGACTTTTTTTTCAAGGCGTCTATGTTTTTTTTTTATTTCCAATTGTTTTGTGAATAACAAGAGGGGCTGTGCACCCTGTACTCATTCACAAAAGGGGGGAGGGCAGATGTCTAGGGGTCCCCTTATTCTAAAGGAGGCTTTTAGATTCCAATAAAGGGGTATCGGATGTGGAGATGAAGCCTTTGTCTGCATCAACATGGGGTCAAGGTGTCTTGTAAGAGAGAGAGGATTGGCATCACCCATTGTACCCCTGTATGCCGGCTATTAGATCGGGAGCTGCGGCTTGGCCTGGTTATGTGTCTGTCCTGGTGCCCTCTGCTTCCCATGCTGATCTACCAGATTTTTGTTAATAAATCAGTTGCTTTTATTCTAACCTGGATCCCACGCTTCTGTATTTATTCCGTGTGACCTGCACTGGGTCACCCCGGGTCCCTTTGTGGAAGCTGCAGGATCCTTTTACTCCATTATTCTTGGTTCTCTTGTGGCCTGGATGGAACTTTTTGGTGCCATTTAGTGGCAGGCCATCCATTAGTCATAATCCATGCGCCCGGCCCCTAATCTACATGCAGGGCACCGGAAGCATGGATTCTAATGGGGGGGTTTTTTTGTTTTTTTTTTTTAAGCCTGAGGCTCTAATTGGCTTAAAAAAAGGGTGGTCTCTGGGCGCAGAGCACTGAGCCCTGAGCCCACCCAGTTGTGTGACAATAGCGAATTAATATTCTCTATTGTCTTCCTGATTTTCCTTCCGGCCAACCAGGAAGCGGGTGAGAGGAGAAGCAATCGTACTGGCCACCGAGGCAAGGAGGAGGGAAGCCACCGAGGACAAAGCCTATGTGAAGCCGGAGACGGTGCCATGGAGGAGGAGGGGGCGCAGGAAGGACCCGAAGCCGCCATGGAGGAGGACCAGAAGCCGCCATGGAGGAGGAGGGGTCGCAGGAAGGACCCAAAGCCGCCATGGAGGAGGACCGGAAGCTGCCATGGAGGAGGAGGGGGCGCAGGAAGGACCCGAAGCCGCCATGGAGGAGGATCAGAAGCCGCCATGGAGGAGGAGGGGGCGCAGGAAGGACCCGAAGCTGCTAGATGGGATAAGTGCTGGATGAGTGACCGACTACATGGACCAGGGGGTATTGGCGACAGGTGTCTTGTTTGCTGCCCCACCAAAATTTACAGCACCAGCTGCCACTGGTGCCATTGATTCTGGATTCTGAAGCTTGGACTTATGGTGAGCTGGAGTGGTTTGTGTTTCCCCCATCCCTTCCCTTGCAGGGTACCCTACCAATGTTGAAGGCATTTGGACCTAGATGTTGGCACAAATGTACAATTCCACTTCCATAACACAGACTACACATGAGAGTGTTTCAGTGGATAATGCAGCCAGGATATCCAGCTAGCACTTCTCAAGGTGATCCTCCATCTACACAGATGTATATTGCCGGCGTCTCGGGTTAAAGGCTTGGTAATGGTGGGCGGTAATCACACTCGCTTTGATATAAACTCGCTGCCATTAAACCCAGCTATTCAGAATTAATTGTGTGCAGAACAGCAATACAGAGCTCAACCGGCTGCCGAATATGGCCTTTCCGAGAATGAATAACCGCCATCTTAATATCCTTTAGATGAATACGGTTATCGACTTTGCAGGTGCTAAACATTAAAGGGGGGGAATATTCCAGGATTCCCAGATGCTGAGCATATCTGAGATTGGTTCAAATGGAACCCCAGCCTATCATCAATTCAATCTTGAAAAATTTTCCACAAGAAGAATGCAGTAATCAGTGAATTCCCATAAAGATGTATTTATGAGTCTGAGGACAGAGGAATAGACGACCTCTACAAGGTAATTCGGGTTCGTTCTTATCACCTATACAACAAAATTGCAGCGTTATTGTCAAGTGGGTACATCGCAAGTCTATATAAAAATGATGAATGATATGATTGAAACATGTTATTCTATTAAATGGTATAAAATGTAGAATAGAGGGGATAATCATTACTTAAAATGTGACTTACCATCCCCGAATTTAAACCACATGCTATACGATTGTCGTAAGATTAACTAGTTTATGTCCTTAGGACATGACTTCCTTACTTGTGCATCTTCAGTTGGTTGTTTCTGGTCCTCTCGGATTGTTGCCATGGTAGTCTTTTTAGTTTCTCAAGACATATAGTTTATGATGAATGTACTCCATTAAATTTATTATTGACTGCCTCTTTTTCCTCTCTTAGAAATTACCCAGCTCCTGAAGAAGCGTTTTTACGCGAAACTTGTAGAGCTAACATTTTATATGATTGTGGTAAGATTAACTAGTTTATGTCCTTAGGATATGACGTCCTTACCTGTACATCTTTAGTTGGTTGTTTTTGGTCCTCTCGGATTGTTGTCATGGTGGTCTTTTTGGTTCCTCGAGACATATATTTTTATGATGAATGTACACCATTAAATTTATTATTGACTGCCTCTTTTTCCTCTCTTAGAAATTATCCAGCTCCTGAAGAAGCGTTTTTACGTGAAACATGTAGAGCTAACATTTTATGTCATTACTCGGTATATATTTACATGTCCCATATGACATGTTTTTGATGTGTTTGATTCACATTGGAGAGGTTTAGTCATCACTGCATTGTGCAGTATTTTAAAAATGTTTTATGTAATATATATGTAATAAAAATTTACTTTATTTTTTCTATAATTGGTGCCTCTAAAATCCATATTTTCATGTGCTTTATTCAAAATACTGTACATCTTCAGGTTGAAGCGGTTATCAACTTTTTAAGCCGGCAATGGGCTTTCCTGTAGAAGTGATCAAGTGGATCTATGGCTGCCTGATCACTTATATGGGATTCTGAAGGGCCCCGCCCCCCGCCCCCCTCCAAGACCATTCCCAGACTCTCGGGCACAATCAGGGAGCCTGGGACCGTTGCCATCTGTGTGGCCCGGAGAACAGGGGGGGGGGGGGGGAGGTACATCTGTACCCACGATCCCCCCATTATGTAAGAAACCAGAAGCAACAAGGATTTTGTCACTTCCACGTTTCGGTTTGTTGTTTATGAGTCGTTACCGGCTTCCAGTATCAAACCGATCTCAATGCTTATGATGGCAGAGGAGAGATCTGTGGTCTAATAGACCTCAGATCTCTGAGTGAAAAGTACCTGTTCAAAATGGCTGCGCAAACATCACGCAACATATAAAATTGCAACAACCTCCATTTTGTTCTCTGGGGTCTCTGCTTTGAAAAATATGTAATGTTGGGGGGGTTCTAAGTAATTTTCTACCAAAAAAAAAATGCAAATTTTAGGATGTATAAAAGAAAATTTAAGAGTTGGCCCAGTTTTGAAATGATAAAGCTTTGGTGTAAATTACCAGTTTGGCCCAAGAATTTGACTCGAGTTCTATTTTTTTTTCAGACGTATTTAAAGATTCTGATGAAGATTTTATAGTACTTTTTAGGTAGTACAGTTTAATAGGTAGTACATTGATAGGTAGACTTGAAAGTCATTTTGGGCAGGTGGCTCAAAAAGGGACAGGTCACATGCACTATATTGTCAAAAGTATTGGGACACCTGCCTTTACACATACACACACAGTTAACCACTTGCCGACCGGCTCATGCCGATACACGTCGGCAGAATGGCACGGGTGGATGAAACAGCGTAATGCCGCGTACGCACGGTCGGAATTTCCGACAACATTTGTGTCACCGTGGGTATGCAAGACAAGTTTGAGCCAACATCCTTCGGAAAAAAAATCCACGGTTTTGTTGTCGGAATGTCCGATCGTGTGTACAGGGCATAAGGGTATGTTGTTCCCCGGAGACGCGCCCCCCCCCCGCTGCGCATGGCCACGATCGCCGCCGGTGGGCACGAGAGCCAGGACACACAAATCCCTGTTCTGTCATAGATAGAGAAGACAGATCGTTTGTTCCTAGTAAGTAGAAACAGTGATATGTCTCCTCCCCCAGTCAGTCACATCCCCATGCGGTTAGACCCCTTGCACACTGGAGCGGGCGGGCGCTGACGGTAAAACGCAGCTAGTTTTAGTGGCAATTTACCGCCATTTTAGCGGCACTATTCGGCCGCTAGCGGGGTGCATTTAACCCCCACTAGCAGCCGTATAAAGAGTTAAATGCGCCTGTGTAGCGCCGCTCTGAAAGCGCTTTGCAGGCTCTTTGGGCGCGGTGCCCATTCATTTTAATGGACAGGGGCGGTGGAGCAGCGGCTCCTCCACCGCTCCAAAGATGCTGCTTGCGGGACTTTTTTTAACGCACTTTGGCTTTCACACTGGGACTGCAGAGGAGGTGTTTTTCAGGCTCTTTACAGGCGCTATTTTTAGCCCAAAAGCGCCTGAAAAACGCCTCCAGTTTGAAAAGGGTCCAAGAAACAATAACTAGGGAACACACTTAACCCCTTGATCGCCCCCTAGTGTTAACCCCTTCCCTGCCAGTGACATTTACACAGTAATCAGTGCATTTTTATAGCTCTGATCTCTGTATAAATGTCAACGGTCCCAAAAATGTGTCAAAAGTGTCCGATCTGTCCTGCCGCAATGTCGCAGTCCCGCTAAAAATCCCTGATCACTGCCATTACTAGTAAGAAAAAAAAAATTATAAAAATGCCATAAACCTTTCCCACAGTTTGTAGACGCTAGAACGTTCGCGCAAACCAATCAATACATGCTTATTGCGATTTTTTTTTTTTTTTTACCAAATATATGTAGAAGAATATATATTGGCATAAACTGATGAAGAAATGTGTTTTTTAAAAAAATATTTTTGAGGAAATATTTATTATAGCAAACATTTAAAAATATTATTTCTTTCAAAATTGACGCTCTTTTTTTTGTTTATAGCGCAAAAAATAAAAACCGCAGAGGTGATCAAATACCACCAAAAGAAAGCTCTATTTGTGGGAAGAAAAGGATGCAAATTTAGTAGGGTACAACGTCACATGACTGCGCAATTGTCAGTTAAAGTGACGCAGTGCCAAATTGTAAAAAGTACTCTGGTCAGGAAGGGGGTAAAATCTTTTGGGGCTGGAGTGGTTAATGGCATCCTAGTTTTAGTCCGTAGGGTTCAATATTGAGTTGGCCCACCCTTTGTGAGGTCAGGCACTGATGTTGGACGAGAAGGCCTGGCTCGCAGTCTCCGCTCTAATTCATCCCAAAGGTGTTCTATCGGGTTGAGGTCAGGACTCTGTGCAGGCCAGTCAAATTTCTCCACCCCAAACTCGCTCATCCATGTCTTTATGGACCTTGCTTTGTGCACTGGTGCGCAGTCATGTTGGAACAGGAAGGGGCCGTCCCCAAACTGTTCCCACAAAGTTGGAAGCATGAAATTCTCCAAAATGTCTTGGTATGGTGACGCCTTAAGGCCTCATGTACACTGTTGCTGGTAAACGGACGTTTAGGAGCAGTTGGGCGTTGTTTTTCAGCTGCCCCAAAACTCTCCTCTATTTTATCTTATCAGTACATGTACACAGGGAACGTTTATAGTCGTTTATAGGCAGTTGAGTTTAGAAGTTTTTTGGAATGCAAAAAAATGCGTTCAGGATGGATGTTTAGAGGCATTTGAATAAAGTATAAAGACCGACAGTTTTGGGAAAAAACCTTTTTCACTTTTTGCTATAATAAATATCCCCAAAAAATATACATAAAAAAAATTTTCTTCCTCACTTTAGGCCGATATATATTCTACTACATATTTTTGGTAAAAAAAAAAAAAAAAAATCAAAATAAGCGTGTATTGATTGGTTTGTGCAAAAGTTATAGCGTCTACAAAATAGGGGATAGATTTATGGAATTTTTATTATTGTTTTTTTTTTACTACTAATGGCGGTGATCTGCGATTTTTATTGGGATTGCGACATTGCGGCGGACAGATCGGACACTTTTGACACTATTTTGGGACCATTGACATTTATACAGCGATCAGAGCCACTAATTACTGTACGAATATCACTGGCAGGGAAGGGGTTAACACTAAGGGGCGATCAAGGGGTTAAATGTGTTCCCTCAGTGTGTTCTAACTGTAGGGGGGAGGGGCTACCTAGGACATGACAGAGATCACGGCTCCCGATGACAGGGAGCAGTGGATCCCTGACATGTCACTAGGCAGAACAGGGAAATGCCTTGTTTACATAGGCAGTTCCCTGTTCTGCCTTTCCTCGCCGCGATCGAGGGACATCGAGTCCGCCGGACCCGCAGGCACTATGCCGCTATGACGGAGGGACGTACGGGTACGCCCTTTTGCCCACCCGTGGCATTGTGCCGACGTACATCGTCGTGTGCTGGTCGGAAAGCGGTTAAAAAAAAATTTATTTATTTTTTAAACTTTTCTAAACGCGGCAAAACACCGCTAAGCGCGGCATGTAAACGCGGCAAAACGGACATTTTAGACGTGGGTTACTATCTGTCAAGTTAAATCGTTCAGGAGAGGTTATAAAAACGTCCCGTGTACATGAAGCCTAATGCCCCGTACACACGATCGGACATTCCGACAACGAAATCCATGGATTTTTTCCGATGGATGTAGGCTCAAACTTGTCTTGTATACACGCAGTCACATAAACCTTGTCGGAAATTCCGAACGTCAAGAACGCGGTGACGTACAACGCGTACGAGTGTTGGCAGTGCGTAGCCAGTGCGGCTCTTCTGCGTGATTCTGAGCGTGCGTGGAACTTTGTGCGTCGGATTTGTGTACACACGATCGGAATTTCAACAACGGATTTTGTTGTCGGAAAATTTGAGATCCAGATCTCAAATTTTGTGTGACGGAAATTCCGATGGAAAATGTCTGATGGAGCCTACACACGGTCGGAATTTCCGACAACAAGCTCTCATCGAACATTTTCCGTCGGAAAATCCGACCGTGTGTACGGGGCATTAGAGTTCCCTTCACTGAAACTAAGGGGCCAAGCCCAATCCCTGAAAGACAACCCCACACCATAATCCCCCCTCCACCAAATGATTTGGACCAGTGCACAAGGCAAGGTCCATAAAGACGTGGATGAGTGAGTTTGGGGTGGAGGAACTTGACTGGCCTGCACAGAGTCCTGACCTCAACCCGATAGAACACCTTTGGAATAAATTAGAGCGCAGACTGGCCAGGCCTTCTCGTCCAACATCAGTGCCTGACCTCACAAATGCTCTTCTGGAAGAATGGTTAAACATTCCCATAGACACACTCCTAAACCTTGCGGACGGCCTTCCCAGAAGAGTTGAAGCTGTTATAGCTGCAAAGGGTGGGACCAACTCAATATTGAACCCTACGGACTAAGACTGGGATGCCATTAAAGTTCCTGTGCGTTCAAAGGCAGGTGTCCCAATACTTTTGACAATATAGTGTACCTACAGAGGCCCTTATCCCACTATATATTTTTTTTGTGTTTTATGATTCTATGGGGTGTATTTATTTAAAAAAAAAAACAGTTTTTCTAGGGAAACCACTTGTACATTTCTTCTGTGCGAATGTAGAGCAAAAGCAAATGTTATTAGGCTATTTGCTGTCCAGGTCGAATGTTTTGTATTCAAACAGAGAAGAGTGAATCAGGAAAATACCGCATTATAGCCACTAGATTGAGATGAAGATCATAGTAAATACAGGGATATCATATCCACAACAGCGATAGTAACTAATTGCAGGGTTAGGTGTACAGAAGTTCGCTGTGGAAGATTAGTCGTAGTGGTAGTAAAACTGAAAGAGTACTGCTTTAGTGCATTTAGTGGAGCATGAGGAAATGTCTAACTACAAAGAAAAAAGGCCTGAAAGACGAGATTATCACACATGAAGCCATAATGCAACATGCCCAAAAATATAATGATACTTTACCGTCAAATACTCTTTTTTAAGGTAAAGAAAGAGATCATGAATGGGGATCAGGTTTGTGTTGGTTTGAGGGTTAGAGGTTAGTGTTTTTTGAGGTCAGGGTTCATTAAGTTCAGGGTTCCTTGAGGTTAGGGCTCTTTAGGTTCAGGGTTCCTTGAGGTGAGCGCTCCTTGAGTCCAAAGTTCCTTTAGCTCGGTGTTCCTTGAGTCCAGAGTTCCCTGAGTCTAGAGTTCCTTGAGGTCAGTATTCCTTGAAGCCAGAGTTCCTTGAGGTCAGGGTTCTTTGAGCCCAGAGTTCCTTGAGGATGGGGTTCCTTGAGTCCAGAGTTCCTTGAGTCCAGAGTTCCTTGAGTCCAGAGTTCCTTGAGGTCAGTATTCCTTGAGGTCAGTATTCCTTGAGTCCAGAGTTCCTTGAGTCCAGAGTTCCTTGAGTCCAGAGTTCCTTGAGGTCAGTATTCCTTGAGGTCAGTATTCCTTGAGTCCAGAGTTCCTTGAGTCCAGAGTTCCTTGAGGTCAGTATTCCTTGAGTCCAGAGTTCCTTGAGGTCAGTGTTCCTTGAGCCCAGAGTTCCTTGAGGTTGGGGTTCCTTCAGCGCAGAGTTCTTTGAGGTCAGGGTTCCTTGAGCCCAGGGTTCCTTAAAGTCACGGTTCCTTAGGTCCATTGTTCCTTGAGGTCATGGTTCTTTGAGCCTAGAGTTCCTTGAGGTCAGAGTTCTATGAGTCTAGAGTTCCTTATGGTCAGGGTTCCTTGTGTCCAAAGTTTTGTGAGGTCAGGGTTCCTTAAAGTCAGGGTTCTTTAGGTCCAGTGTTCCTTAAAGACATAGTTTTTTTAGCCCAGAGTTCCTTAAGATCAGGCTTCCTTGAGTTCAAAGTTCCATGAGGCCAGAAGTCCTTGGATCCATTGTTCCTTGAGGTCATGGTTCTTTGAGCCTAGATTTCCTTGAGTTCAGGGTTCTATGAGTCTAGAGTTCCTTAAGGTCAGAGTTCCTTGAGTCCAACGTTCTGTGAGGCCAGGGTTCCTTGAGTCCAGAGTTTCTTGAGGTCAAGGATGTCCAGATAGAGGCAGCCAATCAGTGTCTCTGCCTTACGGAAAGCCATGGCAGCAAGCAAACTTAATTTGGACCAGTAAGTCAGAATGGAACCTTTTCCAGCTAAAAGGTAAGTACACTATATGGCCAAAGGTTTTAGAACACCTCTTTATGAGCGTGTTGGATATCCAATACGAAAACTATATTCATTCATATCAGGTTGTTCCCCTCTGTAGCTATAACAACCTCCACTTTTATGGGAAGGCATTCCACAAGATTATGGAATGTGTCTGTGGACATTTTGGTCCATTCAGCCAGAATAGCGGGTCAGGAATTGATGTTAGATGAGAAGACTTGACTCGCAAACTGTCCAAAAAGTGTTCAGTAGGGTTGGGGTCTGGGCTCTGTACAGGCCACTTGATTTCCTCAACATCAAACTGGTCAAACCATGTTTTTTTTTAAACTGGCCCCTTTGTAACTATAATAGCCTTCATTCTTCTGGGGAGGCTTTCCAAAAAATTTTGGAGTGTATGTGGGAATTTGTACCCATTCAGCTTAAACAGCATTTGTGAGGTCAGATGGATGTTAGATGAGAAGATTTGGCCCACATTCCATGTTTCATCCCAAAGGTGTTCGGTAGGGTTGAGGCTAGAGTTCTGTGCAGGCCACTTAAGTTCCTCCATACCGATCAAACCATGTATAAAGCCATGTCTTCAAGACTTGGATTGCCTTTATGGCTATAACATGATCTGCTCTTCTGGGAAGGCTTTCAACAAGATTTTGAAGTGAAGATCTGGCTCACATTCCACGTTTCCGTTCATCCCAAAGGTGTTCAGTAGAGTTGAAGTCATAGGTCTGTGCATGTATAAAGCCATGTCTTTAAGACTTGGATTGCCTTTATGGCTATAACATGATCTGCTCTTCTGGAAGGCTTTCAACAAGATTTTGAAGTGAAGATCTGGCTCACATTCCACGTTTCCGTTCATCCCAAAGGTGTTCAGTAGAGTTGAAGTCATAGGTCTGTGCAGGCCACTCAAGTTCCTCCACATCAAACTGGTCAAACCATGCCTTTATGGATCTGGCTTTGTGCACAGGGGCACAGTCAGACTGGAACAGAAAAAGAACTTCTCTGAACTAAACCTTCCTCTAAACTGTTTCCACAAGGTTGTAAGAGATCAAAATGTATTTGTATGTTGTAGTATTAACAGTACACTTCACTGGAAACGCATTATCCTTCACATACCTTTGCCACATACGAAGATGGGGTGTATGAGTTCCTTTGGTCCTCTTATCAACATAATGTTGTCAAAAAGAAACACGGAAGCACACACCTGGAGACCACCCAGTCAAATGTGTGACGTATAGACTTCAGCTTGACTCCTCCCAAGCCACGCCTGGGCCCGTGAGAGGGTGAAACCCATTAGAGAGGCATGGCTTGAAGCCTATCTACATTTGACTGGGCGGTCTCCTGGTCTCCTCCATGTTTCTTTTTGACAGATTGCCTTTTCAGGCTGGACAGACCCTTTTAGAAGCTGGCACCTGGTAGTGTTTAGAGTCACAGGGCTAACATATTGGGGCTTGGAGTATTTGCTTGTATGGGTCACCATATACTGTATATGTTGATTACAAATGTTATTTACTTATTTTACAGCTGACACTTTAACTGAATTATTTTTTTTTTGCCTAGCTACGGTCGAAGAGAGTAGATGTTGATAGTTCTTGGAAATTAAAAATGGAAGAGCAGTTGAGGCCCTTTTTTTTTTTTTTTTTTAGGAGTCTGAAGTGCTCCATCTTCATTCCCAAAGTCACTTCTGTGCAACCTTTAGAAAAAGAAAAACTCATCTTCTAAGAGAAGTGGCAAACTAGCAAGTGGGCAGCCAGAGTACACTTGGAGGTTAATCAGATCCCTCCTGCCCGTGCCTTTCCTTTCTGTAGCCCCAGTAGACCTAATTATCCTCTTCCCAGTGGCGGACAAGCCTTCTGCAAGTGTTAAGCTGATCGATCCAGTCCCACTGCTGAACCGGCAGACGAGAGCGCTTTTGAAAAAAAAGTTGCGTGAAGGTGACCAGAGGACTGAAGGAAACCTTCACAGGCTTTGATGTGCCATTGTCAGGGGGACCTTCGCCGCGCTCGACTCCGGATAAAAATTAACCGCTGAAATTGATACGGCGAGTTGAGGAAATGGAGTAAGGCGCATTTCATTAATGAAAAAAAAAAGTATTACTTTATTAAAACATTCTGACTCTCTGGACAGTAGAAAATGGATTTCTTCACTTTGTAATTCAAAGATGAAAATGGTAGAAAATGTTTATGAAATCGGCGTGGAGCTACAATCGGGGGAACATTCAGTGCCCCTCTCTATGATGTCCCTTTTCATTTGTAGAAGTGTGCGACCACTTCCCCAGGGAGCCCAACGGCGGCCCGAGAGACTGAAAGTGCTTATGCATTTTTTTTTCTATGCATTTCCTTAGAGCAAAGTTTCTGCTATTTTTAAAGTGGACCCGTAACTTTACAAGTCTGCTTGAATTCATTCCTAATATGTCATAGTATCAAGCAGGAGCCTCCAGACTTTTCAAACCAAGGGCCAGTTTATTGTCCTTCGGACTTTAGGAGGGCCAGATTGTGGCCAGCGGGGGGCAGAAAATCCTACAGCATCAGCGAGAATAAATATGGCCTTATGGTTGGTGGTCAGTAGCAGGAGTAGTAGTGCCCCTATTAGTAATAGTATCCCATCACTGGTATCAGTGGAAGAAATAGTGCCCCTTTGTTGGTGTCAGTGGCAGGAATAGTGCCTCAAATCGGTGGAAGGAATAGTGCCCCAAGGGTCGGATAAAGGCTAGCAAAGGGCCACATCTGGCCCTCAGGCTGCAGTTTGGAGACCCCTGGTATAAAGCAACAGTATCATTTTTCACAAAAAGTTCCACCTTCTATCATTAAAAAGCCATCCTTGAGCTCCAGTCAATGACTTTGCTGCCTAGGCTGAGATGATGCAGGCAGGAAACGCATTTTCTCAGTCACCCTTCCCCCCAGTGATCAAACTGTAATATTTATTTCATTCCAACAGTGTTTGGCCTGTTTCTCGGTTCTTGGCATTTCCCAGCCCCCTCCAGTAGGTGGGCCTAAGCACGGCCTCTTGTAGGCCTTCACTCTTTTGGCCCATTGGTTTTTTGGCCCCTTCCCCTTCGGAGTTGAGGTGGGGGTGTCTTGCCGCATTGCTTGGAATTTTTTTTGGCAGCCTATGGGCACAGCAATCAGGAGGTTTCTTTTCAGCCGTGATTGGTAAATATATTTGAATTATTTGCAAATGTTTTAAGACTCAGCATATAGATTTATTTCTTGCTTGTTGATATTTCTGGTCTCCATATGTTTTTATTACCAGACATATACTTTCTCTCTCTAGAGTTTTTTTACTCGCTCCCCCAGAAGAAGACCTCCACTGAAAAAGGTCGAAACATGTCGGGGTTCTTCAGTATGGTTTACATACTTATATCATGCTTTTTTGTACTCAATGGCTGTAAATTTTATGTACATGTATTAGCTATGCCCATAGAGCTCATGTTTTAACTGCAACAAATGTTGCTTTGATGCAACGATTTTTTTCTAAATAAAATTATATATTTTTTCAAAATATTGTACTTTTTTGCTGCAGCTCAAAACCCCACAGGGAACCTTTCCTATTTTTGCAACATTGTACCTTTGTAGCTGAGAAGCGGCATTTCAGAAAATGAATGAATGATGCCTGAACAAAGATAGCACCATGCAGAGGCCTAACGAGAACCTTTAAGGCACCGGTGCAGGAAACCATGAAGGCCCCGCCCCAGCCCCCGGGCCAGGGTCCTTCCCTCCAAGCTCGGGGCCCTTCCTTCTGATCCCAGCTCCCTAAAACTCCCATCGCAAGGCCCTTTATTAAGGTTCTGCAGTGGAACCCTTTCATATGTTCTGCAGCAAGCCCCCTTCCTGCCATCTTGGGCCCCCCCAGAGGTGGCAGAATGCCAGGGCCTCGTTGCAAGTGGGGAGGGGGGACCAGGGGAACACACAGGGGCCAGGGGGCAGCAGGAGACAAGTAACCTTGATAGGAGGGTTGTGATATGAAGAAATGACTAATGACACTGCTGTAAACAGGAAACTGAAATGTAAAAGGGGGATAGTGTAAAGGAGGGGCAGCTGTGATGTAAAGGAGGGGCAGGAAACAGGAAACTGAAATGTAAAAGGGGGATAGTGTAAAGGAGGGGCAGCTGTGAGTTAAAGGGGGGGGGGCTGAGGTCAGTGATGTAAATGGAGGGCTGTGATGTGAAGAAGGGACTAAGGACACTGCTGTAAATGGGGGACTGTGATGTAGGGGAGGGGTTGTAATAAAAGGGGGGCTGTGATGTAAATGGCTGTGGGGTGGGCTTTGGTTTGAAGGGGGCACTGAGGTCACTAATGTAAAAGGGGGGGGGGGCTGTGAGGTTAAGGAGGGTGGTGATGTAAAGGGGTGGCTGTGATGTGAAAAAAGAACTTAGGAGATTGCTGTAATAGGCGAACTGTGATGTAAATGGGGGGGGGAGGCTTTGATGTGAAGGGCACTGTAATGTAAAAAAAGGGGGGGGGGGTTATGATGTGAAGAAGGGACTGAGAATACTGCTGTAAAGGGGGGACTGTGATGAGAAGGAGGGGACTGTAATGTGAAGAAGAGACTGGGAACACTGTTGTTCAAAGGGAAACTGATGAAGGGGTCCAGTGTGGCTCCAAAACCTTGCTTCTATTTATTTTTTTGATACTATGTGCTTAAAGTTTTGGACCCAATTTTGGAGATTCTGGTGTGCTGGTGACACTTCCTTCTCGTGGGATGTACAGGGGGGGCTGTGATATAGATGAGTGGTGGCTGTGATGTGCTGGGGGGCTGTGATTTGAAGGAGGGACTGAGAACACTAATGCTAATGTAAAGGAGGGCTGTGATGTGAAGCAAGAACTAAGGATATTGCTGTAACAGGGGGGGCTGTGATGTAAAAGGGGGACCTTGATGTAAAGGGGGGACCATGATGTAAAGAGGGGCTGTGATGTGAATGGTACTGTGATTTAAAAGGGAGGGGGGCTTGGATATGAAGAAGTTACTAAGGACACTGCTGTAAAAGAGGGACTATGATGTAAAGGGGGGGGGGGGGCTTTCTTATGAAGAGGATTGTAATGTAAAAGGGGAGGGATTATGATGCGAAGAAGGGACTAAGGACACTGATGTTAAAGTAGGGGGGGGGGGGCTGTGATGTAAAGGGGAATCATGATGTAAAGGTGGGTTGTGATGTGAATGGTACAGTGATGTAAAGGTGGGGGGGGGGACTTGGATATGAAAAAGGGGCTGAGAATACTGCTGCAAATGGGGACTGTGGTGTGAAGGAGGGGACTGTAATGTGAAGAAGAGACTGAGGACACTGCTGTAAAAGGGGGACTATGATGTAAAAGGGGGGGGGGGCTTTCATATGAAGGGGACTATAATGTAAGAGGGGGGGGGGAATATGATGCGAAAAAGGGACTGAAGACACTGCTGTTGGGGGGGGGGGGGGGTT
The DNA here is from genome assembly GCF_042186555.1 of Aquarana catesbeiana. Taxonomy (NCBI): domain Eukaryota; kingdom Metazoa; phylum Chordata; class Amphibia; order Anura; family Ranidae; genus Aquarana; species Aquarana catesbeiana. The sequence continues at coordinate 13,985,016 of NC_133332.1, forward strand.
GTGATGTAACTGAGTTGTGGCTATGATGTGGGGGTGGAGGGGTTGTGATAGGAAGGAGGGACTGTATTGTGAAGGAGAGACTAAGGACACTGCTGTAAAAAGGAGACTGTGATGTAAAGGGGGGAATGTGATGTAAAGGGGGGACTGTGATGTAAAGAGGGGACTGTGGTGTAAAGGGGGGGACTGTGATGTAAAGGGGGGACTGTGATGTAAAGGGGGGAATGTGATGTAAAGGGGGGAACATGATGTAAAGGGGGGGCTGTGATGTAAAGGAGGGGACTGTGATGTAAAGGGGGGATGGTGATGTAAAGGGGGGTCTGTGATGTAAAGGGGGGGGCTGTGATGTAAAGGGGGGGACTGTGATGTAAAGGGGGGAATGTGATGTAAAGGGGGGAACGTGATGTAAAGGGGGGACTGTGATGTAAAGGGGGGGGGCTGTGATGTAAAGGAGGGGACTGTGATGTAAAGGGGGGGGGCTGTGATGTAAAGGAGGGGACTGTGATGTAAAGGGGGGATGGTGATGTAAAGGGGAGTCTGTGATGTAAAGGGGGGGGGCTGTGATGTAAAGGGGGGGCTGTGATGTAAAGGGGGGGACTGTGATGTAAAGGGGGGAATGTGATGTAAAGGGGGGATGGTGATGTAAAGGGGGATGGTGATGTAAAGGGGGGTTGTTATGTAAAGGGGGGGCTGTGATGTAAATGAGTGATGGCTGTTATGTGGAGGGGGGGACTGTAATTTGAAGGAGGGATCGGGGACACTAAAGCTAATGTAAAGGGGGGGGTGGGGGTGTGATGTGAAGAAAGGACTGAGGATACTGCTGTAATAGGGGTGGCTGTGATGCAAAAGGGAGACTATGATGCAAAGAAGGAACTATGATGTAAAGGGGGGGTCGTGATGTGAATGATACTGTGATGTAAAGGGGGGAGGGGTGGGGGGACACGGATATGAAGGAGGAACTGAGGACACTGCTGTAAAAGGGAAACTGTTATGTAAAGGAGGCTATGGTGTAAAAGGGGAACTATGATGTAAAGGGGGGTTGTGATGTGAAGGGGACGGGGATTTAAAGTGGGGGGGGGGCTTGGATATGAAGAAGGGACTGAGGACACTGATAGCACAAATATGAGATTTGGACTTCTGCTGGAAGAAAATTTTACTGACCAGACCACAATGGGTATGAGTTCAATATCCCGACCATACAGTATTATGAGCCATCTCTGAGCGTATATCTGAGGTTTTGCTGATCTGGGAGTGACTGCAGTGATAAAATACAGGCAGTCACTAAAGGGAGAACATAATAACCTATGCATACAATACAATAATGGAAATATGGAACAGCAATGTCAGAACAAAATCACAGTAATAACCCAACAAATATGTGTTCGGTGAGCACGGCAGACTTGTTATAGATGAAGACAATGCCAGCGGTGATAATTCAGTGGAAGAGATACATAAAATATCACTTTGCACAGTTATTCCTCCGCAGACCTCCGGCTGTGCAGAAGGAGCCGGTGTGCGTTCCGATTACCCAGCATGCCCCTCTCCCTTCTCTGCTTTATATCTCGTTTAGGAGTGTTAGAAACACACAGGAGAGTTTGGGCAGCGGGCGGACCAATAAAACGCCACATCCATTATATGGCGCGGTGGAGAGGACGTCTCCTGGGATCTCATCCATGAAGGGTGAACAAGATTTCATTTTCACATCTCAGAACTCCGCCAACGCCAGTAATGGAGGGGGGCACAAATGAGTTAGAACGTTTTTAAAGAAGGAAATGGTGACATTAATCTGTTGTCGGAGGGCAGGTGTCAGCGAGAGAAAATATCGGCAGAACGAAATGAAGGGAGAAAAGTGTTTTTTGAGATTTTGTTACGTAGATGAAATGACCGCACTGCGCTCAGTCTTATTATACATTATTTATATGGCGCCAACAGTTTTGCGCAGCGCTTTACAAAATGAAGGCATACATTACAGTTCCAATACAGTTTGGTACAGGAGGGATCAGGGGGCCCTGCTCGTTAGAGCTTACAGTCTAAGAGGGAGGGTCAAGTGATACAAAAGGTAATAACTGTGGGGGATGAGCTGATGGAGAAAACAAAAATACAATGTATTGGTTAGAAGCAGGATAGGCTTCTTTAAAAAGAGGAGGGTTTTCAAGGATTGCTTAAAGATGGATAGATTAGGAGATAGTTGGACAGATTGGGGTAGGGAGTTCCAAAGGATGGGAGAGGCTCGGGAGAAGTCCTGGAGGCGAGCATGGGAGGAGGTGATGAGGGAGCTAGAGAGCAGGAGGTCTTAGGAGGACTGAAGAGAGCAGTTTGGTTGGTATTTTGAGACTAGGCTAGTGATGTAGCTGGGGGCAGAGTTGTGGATGGCTTTGTAAGTTGTTGTTAGTACTTTGAATTTTAATCATTGGGTGAGTAGCAGCCAATGGACGGATTGGCAGAGAGGGGTGGAGGACACTGAGCGGTTGGTAAGGCGGATGAGTCTGGCAGCAGCATTCGTGATGGACTGAAGTGGGGATAACCTGTATAAAGGTAATCCAATGAGAAGGGAGTTGCAGTAGTCGAGGGTGAGAGATGACCAGGGAGTGAATCAGGAGCTTTGTGGTGTCATTGGTTAAAAAGGGACGTATTCTGGAGATGTTGTGGAGGTTGAGGTGGCAAGATTTGGACAGGGATTGGATGTGGGGCACAAACGACAGTTCAGAGTCCAGGGTTACCCCTAGCACCTTGGCACGCGGGGACGGACTGATAGTTGTGCCATTGATCTTGACAGAGAAATCAGGGGAAGGGGCATGTGGGGGAGGAAATATTAGGAGCTTGGTTTTGGACAGGTTGAGTTTGAGGAAGTGGTGTGACATCCAGGCTGATATGTCTGTTAGTAAATCAGTGATACGTGAGGAAACTGATGGGGTGGGCTGAGGGGTAGGGAGATAGATTTGGGTGTCGCCAGCGTAGAAATGATATTGAAAGCCATGGGAGGCTATTATCTGACCCATGGAGGATGTGTAGATCGAGAAAAGGAGATATCCAAGGACAGAACCTTGGGGAACCCCAACTGTAAGAGGAATAGGAGAGGAGGAAGTAGAGTTGTATGTGACACTGAAGGTGTGGTGAGATAGGTAACATTGGAACCAATGGAAAGTCCAATCATGGTGACCAAGGGAATAGAGTTGTTTGAGGATGAGGGGGTGGTCAACTGTATCGAAGGCAGCGAAGAGGTCCAAGAGTAAGAGTATGGAATAGTGACCATTGGTTCTTAAAAATATATATATATATATAATGTTTGGGGGTCCATATGCTCACCATTGGTTACATATCATCCAAACACATAAGATAAAGATTTATCGTTTCTATGATCAGTCCTCTAAACCAGGGATCTCCAAACTACGGCCCTCCCACTGTTGCGGAACTACACATCCCGTGAGGCATTGTAAAACTCTGACATTCACAGACATGACTAGGGCATGATAGAATTGTAGTTCCTGAACAACTGGAGGGCCATAGTTTGGAGAGCCCTGCAACAATAACATCGTAAACCAACATATGGTCCATTTGTCCTCTACTATCCACAAAAAACCCCACCGGTCCAATGTACTGTCATAGGAAAGAACCAGCGTTTGTTCTGGGAATTGGGATCTCCATTCCAGTGTGTAGGCAGGTGCCTAAGATGTGGGTATTTTGCACTAAGGGTTAAAGTGTGATTATGTAGGGGTTAATGGTGTGCTATGGTGGGCCTTTCCCTGCATGTATCACTGCCTTTTAAGGGATATATGCAGGAGGAGGTGGGACCGCAAGGTCTTCTTCTGATCTGTTTTAACCACTTGACCCCCAGGTCTTTTCTGGCACTTTTCGTTTACATGTAACAATCAGTATTTTTTTTTTTTCTTAGAACCCCCAAACATTATATATTTTTTTAAAGCAGAGGCCTTAGAGAATAAAGTGCTGGGCGTTACAATTTTTATGTCACACGGTATTTGCTCAGCGGTTTTTCAAACTCATACTCAATCGTTTTTCGACTGATCCAAATTCTAATCATTCTGAAAAGTTGGCATTCGTTAGAAAACGAATAAACCAAAATAATTTTAACGGATTTCAATGAAATTTGTTACTACTTGTTACTATTTCATTCAGAGATTCGGATACTTACGAATCTCTGAATAACCAGATATTTGTCTGAATTTGTATTCAGACCAAAACTAATTTCACATGTCTACTGGGCACACAAAGACCACACAGGCCCAGTCAGCCCAGGGGAGAGGAGATACTAGACAACTATGGGAAGTTGGGTCATTCGAATTGGATCCTTGGATTCTTGGCCTGAGTTGGGCCCATGTGGACTTTGTGTGCCCAAATTTGGCTGTTATAACGGTATGTGTACAAAGATACATGTTTATAGTCAAGTCACAGTCAGTTATACCTTTTGTGTTTGTTTTGGTTATTTGGCACATGCCATGGTTTTCAATCTAATACAGATATTTTTGTTTATATACAGTATTTGTATAGAATAAAGTGAAAAGTATTTTATGCATCTGTTGATGTTGCCTTCCAAATCCCAATACAAGGTTTTTTTAAACAGTTGGTGCAATATTAGAGGGATGGTGACAATTTCTTTCCATGTCAGAAATCTATTTTCAGTATAGTCTTCTGGTCTGTGGGAGCTGAGAGTAGGACCATACACGTGAGATGTAATCATTTAAGGAGTAGGGTTACCCCTAAGTGGGACACTGCTACGGGACTATTGACTGAATTGCTAATTGGGAGCAAACTTAACTAAAAGGTATGCACTCCTGATGATGCCAGACATACATGACGAAACGCATAGGGTGGGGCTTCCTGTACATGTCTGCTTGTTTGGAATGCAAATCACCGCTTCCAGCTTGTATTTCCTGCAAAAATAAATAGCCTGTATTTCTCCTGAGTTCACCTCTGGGTTTTTCTTTGTATCCCGAACAATTCTTCTGGCAGTTGTGGCTGAAATCTTTCTTGGTCTACCTGACCTTGGCTTGGTATCAAGAGATTCTTGAACTTTCCACTTCTTAAAGAGGAAGTGAACTCCCCTTGTGTGTTTGTACCTATAGGTAAGCCTATAATAAGGCTTACCTATAGGTACTGTAAATATCTTCTAAACTTGTACCGTTTAGGAGATACTTACTGTATACTGCACCGATTACATCATTGGTGCATGCCCTCTGAAGGAACTGCCGCCTGCGCCGTCTCTTCAGGGCATGCATGGGAGTGACATCATTGCAGCTCCAGCCAATCACAGCGCCGGAGCCCCTGATCCTGGAAGAAACCCCCGGGGAAAATGTCGGCCGTGTCAGCGGTGTACGGGTGCTGCTGCCGGGCTTCGTTCTAAGGTAAGTATTTTATAATGAGCTAGTTTGAGATGCATACTAGCTCATTATGCCTTTGTCTTACAGAGTTGTTTTTTTTATCTGGGTTTACAACCTCTTTATTAAGGGATTGACATGTACTTACAGGCATATTCAGGGCTTTGGATATCTTTTTATATCCTTTTCCATCTTTATAAAGTTCTATTACCTTGTTATGCATGTCTTTTGACAGTTCTTTTCTACTCACCATGGCTCAGTATCTACTCTTCTCAGTACATGCACGTGAGAACTAACAAACTCATTGACTATTTATACACAGGCACTAATTGCAATGTAAAAAGCCACAGATGTGGGAAATTAACCTTTAATTGCCATTGTAACCTGTGTGTGCCACCTTGTGTGTCTGTACCAAGGCCAAACATTCCGGGGGGGGGGGGGGACTTTTCATCAGGGCCATTTGGGTGATTTCTGTTATTAGGATTTTAAAAATAGGAGCAAAACAACTATGTAATGAGAAATGGCTTCATATGATCACTATCCCTAAATAAAAGACAGTTTTTAGGCATGAGCAGTCATATTTTCAATATCAATGCCAAAATTTCCAGATTTCTGCCCAGGGAGGACAAGCTTTTGAGCACAACTGTATATGTGATCCGGAGAATGAAGAGTCAACTTTCAGGTTAACCCTCTGGGTGATGAAGAATGCAAAGTAATGGGAAGGAAGAGCCGGTTTGGGAGATGGAGCATGAGTGGCCGGTGAAGGAGGTTCCATAGGTGGGGTGACCTGGCACATGGTAGAAGCTGGGTTCCCATTTTAGGGCCTGCTGTGTAACGGAACCCTTCTAGGGACAAGGCCGGAAACTAGGGCGTGTGGCCTCTCACTGTATGTGGGGTGACTCCCTTCTTTGCCTTCAGGCTGAACATAACAAAGTGTGGTAAACTGCTTATAGGGGAAAGTCGGTGTGACGTGAGTCACTTTGGGCGGGGGCGCCCGTGGAACCCAGAATCCCTTGGACAGGTTGGGAAACCCTTGTTTCAGCTTCCCATGCACCTCCTATGTCTAGTACTTGGGTACTCTGATGGGCTGGTGACAGGTACTCTGATGGGCTGGTGACAGGTACTCGGGTACTCTGATGGGCTGGTGACAGGTACTCGGGCACTCTGATGGGCTGGTGACAGGTACTCTGATGGGCTGGTGACAGGTACTCGGGTTCTCTGATGGGCTGGTGACAGGTACTCTGATGGGCTGGTGACAGGTACTCGGGTTCTCTGATGGGCTGGTGACAGGTACTCGGGTATTTTGATGGGCTGGTGACAGGTACTCGGGTTCTCTGATGGGCTGGTGACAGGTACTCGGGTATTCTGATGGGCTGGTGACAGGTACTCGGGTACTCTGATGGGCTGGTGACAGGTACTCTGATGGGCTGGTGACAAGTACTCGGGTACTCTGATGGGCTGATGACAGGTACTTGGGTACTCTGATGGGCTGGCGACAGGTACTCGGGTACTCTGATGGGCTGGGGACAGGTATTTGGGGTCTCTGATGGGCTGGTGACAGGTACTCAGGTATTCTGATGGGCTGGGGACAGGTATTTGGGTACTCTGATGGGCTGGTGAGAAGTACTTGGGTACTCTGATGGACTGGTGACAGGTACACGGGTTCTCTGATGGGCTGATGACAGGTACTCGGGTACTCTGATGGGCTGGTGATAGGTACTCGGGTACTCTGATGGGCTGATGACAGGTACTCGGGTACTCTGATGGGCTGGTGACAGGTACTCGGGTATTCTGATGGGCCGGTGACAGGTATTTGGGTTCTCTGATGGGCCGGTGACCGGTATTCAGGTTCTCTGATGGGCCAGTGACAGGTATTCGGGTTCTCTGATGGGCCGGTGACAGGTACTCGGGTACTCTGATGGGCTGGTGACAGGTACTCGGGTACTCTGATGGGCTGTTGACAGGTACTTGGGTACTCTGATGGACTGGTGACAGGTACACGGTTCTCTGATGGGCTGTTGACAGGTACTTGGGTACTCTGATGGACTGGTGACAGGTACTCTGATGGGCTGGTGACAGGTACTCTGATGGGCTGGTGACAGGTACTCGGGTATTCTGATGGGCTGGTGACAGGTACTCTGATGGGCTGGTGACAGGTACTCTGATGGGCTGGTGACAGGTACTCGGGTATTCTGATGGGCTGGTGACAGGTACTCTGATGGACTGGTGACAGGTACTCTGATGGGCTGGTGACAGGTACTCGGGTATTCTGATGGGCTGATGACAGGTACTCGGGTACTCTAATGGGCTGCTGACAGGTACTCGGGTATTCTGATGGGCTGGTGACAGGTACTCGGGTTCTCTGATGGGCCGGTGACAGGTATTCGGGTTCTCTGATGGGCTGGTAACAGGTACTCTGGTTCTCTGATGGGCTGGTGATAGGTACTCAGGCATTCTCATCGAGGAGGAGAACCTGGTAACAGCTAGTTACCACGGCTTGTTTACATTCTGTGGCCGGCTGTGATTGGACACAGCCGGTCATGTAGTAGAGAGCCATTTTCATTGACTCTTTACCCTGATAAGCGATGGGCTGTGTCCCGAGGGACACGCTTCATCCACCGATCGCCGCTCTGTGCGCCCCCGTGGGTGAGAACGGGCGGACGTCATATAACAATCCTCCGCCCAACTCGTTATCGATGAAACGCGTCGTTACCCCGTGTTTTGGCAAAATAGGAAAGTGTCAACCGAAAAGAGTAAAAATATTGATTACGAAAAAAAAAAAAAAAACACGTAATGAAATAAGCGCTTAGAAACTAATTACAGGGCTGGATTTCATGGCGTATCCTCTGCCCGGTATACATCATTATAATAACCGCCGCAGCTTTATTCCGCATAGATTTGTGTAATTGAGCTGGGAAATGGTGCGAAAACTTAAAATTTGCCAATTACACCCAGACTTAAATTGGCTGGAAGTAAAAAGCGGCATAAATTACCGGCATTTCTGTTCGGCCGGCGGAATCTCTCCTTTTCAATGCTGAAATTTAACCTGAATATAGTTTTGCCTTCTCTGACTTCCTCCTCATCAACATGCTAATGATTACCTTTCCATTTCCATGACCTACCTTATTTTAGACCCGGTGATGTGTCTCTGTGCTTCTCTATGCAATGCAGGGCAAATCATGGCAGGTGGGAGGGGCCAGCGCCCGGCCTCAGTACGCCCCTCAAGAGCCCTCAGTCCTGATGCAAGCAGTGGGCTGGCTCTTGGGAGGAGTTATGCAAATTTAGAAAATGCCTTTGATGGGTGGGCGTAAGTCGGGAGGAGTGGGCGTTTCTTATATGGAACACATAGGCGACGCCCACACGTGAGGCTGAGCCTCAATGATTGAAAGAACTGAAATCCAATGATAGAAAGGGGGCGTGGCCAGGGGCAGTCAGGCTGGGGAGGAGTCAGGAGATAAGGCAGGCTCTATCTGACTTGCTGCAGCTTCCTTTATCCTTACTGCCTCCCTTCCCTTACCCTTAGGTGTATGCCTGGAGAGGGGGCTGGTTGGAATAAGAAGGGGAACCCCACACCTTGTTTTCTTTTTTCTTTACTACATAACCCCCCCCACCTCCACAATGGTTGGGACTATGATTGGTGACAATACAATGCCGAATTATGAACAGACCCTGTACTGGTTTAATAAAAAATGTACATAGACCCCTGCTGACTTTAATGAAGTACGCCTAGAACTATAATCGCAGCTTTTATCGCATTGAATTCAGTGCACTGGGACATCTCCAGCTCTTCGAATCTGTGATGTTCAGGGCAAATTTAGCATATTCCCAAAACAATATAGGCAAACCCTATCCAAGACCACTGTGGAGGCACTTTACCCCCACCCATTGGAACAGCCATTCTCAACCAGGGCTCTGGGGAACTCTAGGGTTCCCCCCAGAGGTTGCTCAGGGTTTCTAGAGCTGTGGCTGATTGACTTCCCATTTGATGGTGCCTGCATAGTCCCAGGGTCAAACCCCACTTGGTAGTCCCATTTGCAGAGGCGTATCTGCCGTGAGGCAAACAAGGCATTTTCTATGGGCGACATTTTTCAGGTGGGGCGAAGATGCCCTCAAGGCAACCATGCTATATCCAAATGATGGCTACAGCACGGTGGTCCAGTTCTGGGAGGGGCGTCTATTGACGCCCCTCCCAGAACCCCGCCCCCAGGCGCCCGCTGCGGCAGGCACCCAGCGCGATCTGTGGTCGATGTGTTCTTTGGACACAGCTGATCGCAGATCAGGGTAAGGAGCCAATTACAGCGACTCTTTACCATGTGATCAGCTGTGTCCAATCACAGCTGATCATGATCTAAACACACTTGTTGTTTATCGGTATTCCTTTCCTCATGCTGCCACAGTGTGAGGAGAGGAGACCTGATGATCAGTGCAACCCCAACAGTGCCCACCAGTGCTGCCAATCAGTGCTCATCAGTGCTGCCAATCAGTGGTCATCAGTGCTGCCTATCAGTGCAGCCTATTAGTGCTACCTATTACTGACAATCAGTGCCGCCAATCAGTGCTGCCAATCAGTGCCGCCTATCAGTGCCAATCAGTGCTGCCAATCAGTGCTACCTCTTAGTGCCAATCAGTGCTGCCGATCTTGCCTCCTCATCAGTGCCGCCTATCAGTGCTGCCTATCATTGCTGCCCATTAGTGCTGCCCATTGGTGCTGCCTATCACTGTCAATTAGTTCTGCCTATTAGTGCCAATCAGTGCTGCCAATCAGTGCCTCCTCATCAGTGCCGCCTATCAGCATCCTTCAGTGCCAAAATATCAGTGCAGCTTTATCAGTGCCACCTATCAGTGCTGCCTATTGGTGCCAATCAGTGCCGCCTATCGGTGCCAATCAGTGCCGCCTATCGGTGCCAATCAGTGCTGCCGATCTTGCCTCCTCATCAGTGCCTCCTATCAGTGCCACCTATCAGTGCTGTCCATAAGTGCTGCCTATAGCTGTCAATTAGTGCTGCCTATTAGAGCCAATTAGTGCTGCCAATCAGTGCCGCAATATCAGTGCAGCTTTATCAGTGCCGCCTCATCCTCTGCCCTGATGATGCTGTCCTAGGTCCCGCTGACCCATCCTCTGCTTCCTTAACCACACTATATGGCATTTGGACGAATCATGTCTCAGGGTCTGATGAGGAAGCTGTTCACTGTGAACGGCGGCAGCTTCCTCATCAGACCTCAAGACAAGAACGGTATACCGCAGCTGGGGTGGGACAAATTTTGATGGGGGGGGGAGCCCGATTTAAGTCTTGCCTAGGGCACAACAAAAACAAAATACACCACTGCCCATTTGCATAAAGCAAATAACCTTTTACCTGTCCATAGAAGTTGCATTCTGGCCACCGTGGGTTGCATTCTTTCTACTGACCATCAATATACTGTAAGGTGTTCTGCCTCCAGCAGGGATATTTATTAAGGTGTTCTGCCTGCCCACTAGATGGAACCCAGAATAAATGTACTGTTTTGCAGAAACTAGAAACTGTTCAGCTTTAATAAAAGTTCCCATCATCCTTCAGTTTAAGAAAAGGAAACAGGTGCATCCTGGGAGCTCCTGGGAGCTCAGGTGCATGTCGAGTACACATCAGGAAACGTGTAACGAGGACAGAACATAAGGAGCTATTTTTTTTTTTCTTTTACTGACCACTGAATTTTTTTTTTTTTTAATTTTTGATTTTAGCAAGGGTTCCCCCGAGGCCTGAAAATGATTTTAAGGGTTCCTCTGGAGTAAAAAGGTTGAGAAAGGCTGCTGTAGTGGGTGGGTACTTGTAGTAACTTTTTTTGGTTGAACTGGATGGACTTGTGTCTTTTTTCAACCTAACTATGTAACTTTAACCAATTGTAACTATTTCAATTGACCATCACTTTATAAAATGTATCTGATCAATGAAAAGATTCCTCATTAAGAAATAGTGATCTTCTACAGGTCCGGGTACTCTTTTTTTTCCTGGATGCATGATGTGATTACCCCGGTCCAGCCGCTATTTTAATCCGTTTCATTCATTCTGACGCCAGCAAGTTATTATGACAACCACATCTGTACCTGTCCACGTTAATTAATATCGGAGAGTATAAATTCTCACATCTTCCCTGAGCCTGTAGGCCTTCCAGGAGACGGATATTCTCCGCGCCGAATTACGGTCACCCGCTGAACATCTGCTCACGCGTTATATCTTCTGACTCTGCTACAGTTCAACCGCAGAACGTATCCCTTTATAAATCCCATATTATTAGTTCAAAATTCCGATACAAGTAATGTAACATGTTAAACGTTCTATGTTCCAACCTACACACAATGCGCAACTTTTATCTGAGTCACACATTTGCGTTTGGAATGATCATTAAAAATTCTATAAAACAGACTTAGAGGTATATTTACACCCAAGATTCACACAATTTTCTAAATGACCACAACTGGAAAAAATAGGTGAACATTTCATGAACATTTCATAAGCTATGAGTGAGCATCTTTGTATGTGAAACGCGTTAGCTATTGCTATCTCCTGTCTGAGTGGATGACTTTTGCTGTTTTTATCATGGATTAAATATGGAATAAAGATGATCGTTTTTTCAGAGTGTAGCAGTCCGGGATTTTCTTGTTCATACAGACTTGTGCACAGTGTGCACCTGATACTCATCAACCCTGAAACTCATCAAGGGTGGATGTTTTTTCTGAACCATTGTCTGCAGAGCTTGTGGAGCGGCATTTCCTGTGCTGAACATTTCATGAATCGTGTTTTTAAAAATGTATAAATACTCTCATCAGCCACTTTATTAGGTACACCTTGCTATTACTGGACTGGACCCCCTTTTGCCTTCAGATCTGCCTAAATTCTTCATTGCATAAGGTTTTGGAAATGTTCCTCAGAGATTTTGGTCCATAGTGACATGATAGCATCACGCAGTTGCTGCAGATTTCTTGGCTGCACATCTATGATGCCAATTTCCCATTCCACCACATCTCAAAGGTGCTCTATTGGATGAGATGTGGTGACTGTGGAGGCCATTGGAGTACAGGGACCTCATTGTCATGTTCAAGAAACCAGTTATGAGATGATTTGAGCCATCAGAAGATGGGGACACTGTAGTCATAAAGGGATGGACATGGTTAGCAACAATACTCAGGTAGGCCGTGGTTTTTAAACCATGCTCAATTGGTACTAAGCTGACCAAAGTGTGCCAAGAAAATATCCCCCCCACCATTACACCCCCACCACCAGCCTGAACCAGTGATACAAGGCAGGATGGATCCATGCTTTCATGTTGTTTACGCCAAATTCTGACTCCACCATCTGAATGTCGCATCTGAAATCGAGACTCATCAGACCAGCCAATGTTTTTCCAATCTTCTATTGTCCCCTTTTGGTGATCCTGTGTGATTTGTAGCCTCAGTTTCCTGTTCTTAGCTGACAGGAGTGGCACCCGGTGTGGTCTTCTGCTACTGTGTCTCATCTGCTTCAAGGTTGGATGTGTTGTGCGTTCAGAGATAGTATTCTGCATACCTTGGGTGTAACAAGTGGTTATTTGAGTTATGCCGTGTACACACGAGCGGACTTTTCAGCATCAAAGGTCCGACGGTCTTTTCGATGGACTTTCAACGTAGTTACGACGGACCTTCGAACGACTGGACTTGCCCACACACGAACGGACTAAAGTCCGTTCGAAAGTCCATTTGTTTGAACATGATGACGTACGAAGGGACTAGAATATGGAAGTTCATAGCCAGTAGTCAATAGCTGCCCTTGCGCCGTTTTTTTGTCCGTCTGACTAGCGTACAGACGAACTGATTTTTCGACCGGACTCGAGTCCATCGGAAAGATTTGAAACATGTTCTAAATCTAAAGTCCATCTGATTTTCAACAGAAAAGGTCTGCTGAAGGTCTGCTGAAGCCCACACACAGTCGGATTGTCCGACGGATTCGTTCCATCGGACCAGTCCGGTCGATAAGTCCGGTCATGTGTACACGGCATTACTGTTGCCTTTCTATCATCTGGAACCAGTCTACCCATTCTCCTCTGACATCAACAAGGCATTTTCCTCCACACAACTTCCGCTCACTGGATATTTTCTCTTTTTGGATCATTCTCTGTACACCCGAGAGATAGGTGGAGCGTGAAAATCCCAGTAGATCAACAGTTTTTGAAATATTCAGACCAGCCCGTCGGGCACCAACAACCATGCCACGTTCAAAGTCACTTAAATCCCCTTTCTTTCCCATTCTGACGCTTGGTTTGAACTTTAGCAAGTTACAGTGCCTTGCAAAAGTATTCACCCCCCCCCCTTGGCTTTTTACCTATTTTGTTACATTACAGCCTTTAGTTCAATGTTTTTTTTTAATCTGAGTTATATGTGATGCATCAGAAAACAATAGTCTAGGTTGGTGAAGTAAAATTAGAAAAATATATACATAAAACTATTTTTCAGAAATAAAGAACTGATAATTGGCATGTGCGTATGTATTCACCCCCCTTTGTTATGAAGCCCATAAAAAGCTCTGGTGCAACCAATTACCTTCAAAAGTCACATAATTAGTGAAATGATGTCCACCTGTGTTCAATCTAAGTGTCACATGATCTGTCATTACATAGACACACCTTTTTGAAAGGCCCCAGAGGCTGCAACACCTAAGCAAGAGGCACCACTAACCAAACACTGCCATGAAGACCAAGGAACTCTCCAAACAAGTAAGGGACAATGTTGTTGAGAAGTACAAGTCAGGGTTAGGTTATGAAAAAAATATCCAAATCTTTGATGATCCCTAGGAGCACCATCAAATCTATCATAACCAAATGGAAAGAACATGGCACAACAGCAAACCTGCCAAGAGACGGCCGCACACCAAAACTCACGGACTGGGCAAGGAGGGCATTAATCAGAGAGGAGCACAGAGACCTAAGGTAACCCTGGAGGAGCTGCAGAGTTCCACAGCAGAGACTGGAGTATCTGTACATAGGACGATAATAAGCCGTACGCTCCATAGAGTTGGGCTTTATGGCAGAGTGGCCAGAAGAAAGCCATTACTTTCATCAAAAGACAAAATGGCACGTTTTGAGTTTGCGAAAAGGCATGTGGGAAACTCCCAAAATGTATGGAGGAAGGTGCTCTGGTCTGATGAGAGAAAAAATTTAACTTTTTGGCCATCAAAGAAAACGCTATGTCTGGCGCAAACCCAACACATCACATCACCCAAAGAACACCATCCCCACTGTGAAACATGGTGGTGGCAGCATCGTTCTGTGGGGATGTTTTTCAGCAGTCGGAACTGGGGAACTGGTCAGAGTTGAGGGAAAGATGGATGGTGCTAAATACAGGGATATTCTTGAGCAAAACCTGTACCACGCTGTGTGTGATTTCACCTTCCAGCAGGACAATGACCCCAAACACACTGCTAAAGCAACACTTGAGTGGTTTAAGGGGAAACATGTAAATGTGTTGGAATGGCCAAGTCAAAGCCCAGACCTCAGTCCAATAGAAAATCTGTGGTCAGACTTAAAGATTGCTGTTCACAAGCGCAAACCATCCAACATGAAGGAGCTGGAGCAGTTTTGCAAGGAGGAATGGGCAAAAATCAAAGTGGTAAGATGTGGCAAGCTCATAGAGACTTATCCAAAGCGACTTGGAGCTGTAATAGCCGCAAAAGGTGGTTCTACAAAGTATTGACTTTAGGGGGGTGAATAGTTATGCACATTGACTTTTTCCGTTATTTTGTCCTATTTGTTTTTTGCTTCACAATAAAAAAAAAAAAACTTCTTCAAAGTTGTGGGCATGTTCTGTAAATTAAATGATGCAAATCCTCAACCAATCCATGTTAATTCCAGGTTGTGAGGCAACAAAACACGAAAAATGCCAAGGGGGTGAAGGCAAGGCACTGTATCTTCACCACGTCTAGAGATGCCTAAATGCATTGAGTTGCTTCCATGTGATTGGCTAATTAGCAATTTGTGTTACAAAGCAATTGAACAGGTGTACCTAATAAAGTAGCCAATAAGTGTAGATCCCTTGGATCAGCCTTTCTCATCCTTTTCAACACAGAGGAACCTTTGAAATCACTTTCTCAAGGAACCTCCGCTAATGGTGACTATATCTACAACTCATAAAAACAAAGAATAATGGTGCACTTGTTGAATAACAATATTGAAAAACCAAAGTAAAAAAAAAAAATCCAAGTGAAAAAATCAAATAAGTTTCAGTTTGTGAATAAGGTGACTAGTGAGTCTATAACTTGATAGAAGAAAACCAAACATCAATCCAACCCCGAAAACGATCAAGGAAAATATTTATAGATTGGCCGTTCACCTCCAGGGATGATCAAAAGGTCAAATAAGGCTCAGACAGATAATAGATGGAAAATCCTACTGATTCATCTGCGAAGGTACCCTCCAGTACCAAGCCAAGACTTTACTCCAGATATGATTCTGGGATCAGAACATTATGCACTCACCACTGAATATTCCCACAGGTTTAGGCGTGAGCACATGATGTTCTGATCCCAGAATCATATCCAGAGTAACGTCTTGGCTTGGTACTGGAGGGTACCTTCGCAGATGAATCAGTAGGATTTTCCATCTATTATCTGTCTGAGCCTTATTTGACCTTTTGGTCATCCCTGGAGGTGAACGGCCAATCTATAAATATTTTCCTTGATCATTTTCGGTGTTGGATTGATGTTTGGTTTTCTTCTATCGAGTTATAGACTTACTAGTCACCTTATTCACAAACCGAAACTTATTTGATTTTTTCACTTGGACTATTTTTTTTTTTTTTTGCACTTTGGTTTTTCAATTATTATTTGGGAGCTCTGGGACCAATCGAAATATAGTGACCATTTAAGTCGAATAATCTGATGTCGTCATTGTTAATGTTTTTCTTTGCTATTCTGTAGAGACCCTCACTATGACCCTTCATTTATGTTTATATGCCCCATAATGTGTATCTAGGCCCTATGTCAATCTCTACTGTGGTTTTAATACCACGAGAATGTTTTGTTGATGTTCCATGATTATATGTTTTCATGCCCTGAGTATGTTTCTCTCTATGCATCCTGTGATGCAACTATTATGTTTGTACTGTGTTTCTATTTTCTTTTTGAACTTAATAAAAATACAATTACAAAAAAAAAAAAAATTATTATTATTATTAACCGCTTGCCGCCCGCCGGATGTCATATGACGGGCAGGCGGCACGGCTCTCGTTCTGGGTGGGCGTCATATGACGTCCTCGCCTTCCCGGCCCACCAGGGGGAGCGTGGCCCACCGTGTCACGGGGGGACCCGATGCGCATGTCCACCGGGCACCTGTGATTGCCCGGTAACAGAGCAGGACCGTGGATCCTGCACAGATCCACGTCCTGTCAGGGGAGAGGAGACCGATGGTGTGTTCTCAGTACAGAGGAACACCAATCGGTCTCCTCCCCTTGTGAGTCCCCTCCCCCTACAGTTAGAATCACTCCCTAGGAAACATAATTAACCCCTCGATCACCCCCTAGTGTTAACCCCTTCCCTGCCAGTCACATTCATACAGTAATCAGTGCATTTTTATAGCACGGATCGCTGTATCAATGTGAATGGTTCCAAAAATGTGTCAAAAGTGTCCGATATGTCCGCCGCAATATCGCAGTCACGATAAAAATCACAGATCGCCGCCATTACTAGTAAAAAATAAAAAATAAAAATAAAAATGCTATAAATCTATCCCCTATTTTGTAGACGCTATAACTTTTGCGCAAACCAATCAATATACTCTTATTGGGATTTTTCTTTACCAAAAATATGTAGAAGAATACATATCGGTCGAAATGGAGGAAAAAATTTAAAAAAAAAGTTTGATATTTATTATAGCAAAAAGTTAAAAATATTGTGTTTTTTTCAAACTTGTCACTCTTCTTTTGTTTGTGGGGAAAAAAATAACAATTTCATTTGGGTACAGTGTTGCATAACCGCGCAATTGTCAGTCAAATTGTGACAGCGCTGAAAGCTGAAAAATGGCTTGGGCAGGAAGGGGGTGAAAGTGCGCGGTATTGAGGTGGTTATTCAATTTATTATTGAACAAGCGCTTTGTTTTTATTAGCTATTTAGTGGTCTGAGTACACTTTTAAGTGGTTGCAGCTGTTCACAATCAGCATTGTTCTGAGTCATTTCCTACCCACCCCCCTTTTTGATGGTTTGTTGATATTTTTATCTGATGTTTTCACATAGCAGCGTGCAAGTCCTTTCTATATATATCTACAACTCATAATACATTAGTGTGATGGTCAGTGACAAGAATGCTCCTTACACTTGTGGTCATGTGGGGAAGAATTACCCCCAAACAGATAGCTAAAATGATCAATAGTGTGAGTGGGAACTTATCTGAGAGGCAGGAATTGCTTGTTGCTCAAGGAACCCCTAGCAACCTCTGGATGAACCCTTGAAATGACTTTCCAGTCTCAGGGAACCCCTGGTAACTTCTGGATGAACACTCGCAATCCAAGGAAGCCTGCTTGAAAAATTCTGCCTTAGAAAATTTGTAAAGCAAATTGCTTAATCTTCTCACACACTTGGCTGAGGGCCAAGATGACAAGATGGCTTCCCTTACCCTTCTGTTTGAGACAACCCTGGAATGGAGCACAAAAAGTAAGAGAGCACAGTGTGGCATGGTTGCCAAGAGTCCAGTCTACAGAAGCTTCCTCCTGGAGGTAGGTTTGGCTGCGAGGTGCTAATAGAGACAGACAAGAAGGTCTCCAGGAAGAGAAGAACAGAAGCCAGCTATCCAGATTAATGGAACACACATGCTGGAAGCAGGGTCTGGAGAGGAAGTTATTGGTGGCCATTGAGAGAGACAGCAGCAGCATAGCAGGCATAGTCATGGTCAAGAGGCAAGCTGTTACTCCAGAAGATGAAGAGAGACAAGCCGTAATTATTAGTTAGCTGCAGTCAAAACAGAAATCAGCAGAAGCAAGATAAGCTATGGTCAGGAACTAGCTGTGGTCAATCCATTCATCAGCAAAGACAAACTGAGGTCAGAAACTAGCCAAGGTCAAACTGGGAATCAGTGGAGACAAGCCATGGTCAGGAACCATCTGAGGGCAAATCTGGTATCTGCAGAGAAAAGCCATGGTCAAAAACTAGCCAAGGTCAAACTGGAAATCAGCACAGACAAGCTGTGGTCAGGAATTAGCCAGAGTTAAACCGGGAATCAGCAGAGACAAGCCATGGTCAGGAACTAGCCAAGGTCAAACTGGGTTTTAGCAGAGATGAGCTGTGGTCAGGAACTAGCTGAGGTCAAACCAGGTTTCAACAGAGATAAGCAATGGTCAGGAGATATTTGAGGGCAAATGAGGAATCTGCAGAGATGAGCTGTGGTCAGGAACTAGCTGAGGTCAAACCAGGAATCAATAGAAATAAGTCATTGTCAGGAACTAGCTGAAGTTAAAGTGGGGATCAGCAGAGACAAGCCATGGTCAGAAATTAGCTGAGGTCAAACCAGGGATCACCAGAGACAAGCCTTGGTCAGGAACTAGCTGAGGTCAAACCAGGGATTAGCAGAGACAAGCCTTGGTCGGGAACTAGCTGAGGTCAAACCAGGGATCAGCAGAGACAAGCCATGGTCAGGAACTAGCTGCGCCTGTGCCCCCTTAATAGAAGGGCCGTACCTGTGTTTACCTATAGGTAAAT
Organism: Aquarana catesbeiana; assembly: GCF_042186555.1. NCBI lineage: Eukaryota > Metazoa > Chordata > Amphibia > Anura > Ranidae > Aquarana > Aquarana catesbeiana. Next base: position 14,004,037 of record NC_133332.1, read on the forward strand.
GTCAGCAGAGGAAGTTTACTTCCTCTTTAACCCTTTCTTCTCAGGAACCAGGAGCTAAACAGGTCAACCTAAGGACACCTAAGGTGCAACATCGATACATTGTAAAAATTTGCAACATAGCATGACATTTTTAACTCTTTAGAACCCTTTCGGAAGCACTTGCTTACACGTTTGGGTATGTCTTAGGGGTTGAAGTGGTTAAAGTAGAATTCCAGGTGTAATTTGACTTTAAATAGTAATAAGTGTGATTCATTTTTAATATGTGTGTTCCTGCTAATAATAGCTGGCTGTCTACAGTAACACACTCAATTAGAGAGAAATCTAGGAAATCAAAGTATGAAAATGTAAAATAAATAACATTTTGAAAAAAAAAAAAATCAGCCCCTCTATTAATAAATGTATCTGAGCTAGGAGCAGATTTCGGCGTCAGTTTGGAAATGCTGGGGTCACTTGTCCTCGGAGGGATCACCTCCCTCCATGTGACACCAGCATCTCGCCTAAGCAGATGTGGCAGCATAATTAGTTTGTCTTATGCGTGTTTGTGATTTTGCTCACTGGACCATATCGCCAATTAAAAGCAGCTCCCTCCTCCTAATGGAGAGTAATTGAAGATTGCTCCGCCAAATCACACATGGGGACCGACGCAAAGGGAGCTCGGAGAGTGGTGGGAGAGGCTCACAGAGTGTCCATATCGTACCATACCGGTCCAGACATAGAGGGACTGCTCAACTTTATTTATTTATACGACTCTGACACACATACTGTACAGAGAACATTGCACTATTCACATCAGGCTTTGCACCAGAGGAGCTTACACTCTAATGGTATACCACACTCACACACTACTAATATTATAATACATTTTATAGCTCTGACATATTCCATAGTGTAGTACAGAGAACTCTGAACCATTCACATCAGTCTCTGCACCAGAGGGGCTTACACTCTAATGTCCCCCCCACACACACACACACACACGGTTACACACTATTATTACAATACATTTATATAGCTCTGACATATACCGCAGTGCTGTACAGAGAACACTGAGCCAGTCACATCGGTCTCTGTACCAGAGGAGCTTACACTCTAATGTCCCCCCACAGTCACACACTATTATTCTTATACATTTATATAGCTCTGACATATACCGCAGTGCTGTACGGAGAACACTGAGCCAGTCACATCGGTCTCTGTACCAGAGGAGCTTACACTCTAATGTCCCCCCACAGTCACACACTATTATTCTTATACATTTATATAGCTCTGACATATACCGCAGTGCTGTATGGAGAACACTGAGCCAGTCACACCCCCTAGATTTTTATATAAGATTGTATTTTTGGAAAAAGGCTGCATGCATGGGTTACATGTGTAATGGTTTCTTAGCCTGAGGGTGTTTTAGGTGGAGGTTATGGCTCTGTTTAGGTTGGTATATTTAGTTTTCTTTATGTTTTTGCTATGCTGATGCAAGCTATTTTTGTTTATATATATATATATTTTTTTATTTTGTATATATGTCATTTTTTTTATTGTGTTTGTAAGATTTTTAATAAACAAAAAACTACACTCTAATGCCCCCCCCCCCAACAGTCACACACTATTATTATTATACATTTACATTATCTCACAAAAGTGAGTACACCCCTCATATTTTTGTAAATATTTTCTTCTATCTTTTCATGTAACACTGAAGAAATGACACTTGTCTACAATGTAAAGTAGTGAGTGTACAGCTTGTATAACAGTGTAAATTTGCTGTCCCCTCAAAATAACTCAACACACAGCCATTAATGTCTAAACCGCTGGCAACAAAAGTGAGTACACCCCTAAGTGAAAATGCCCAAATTGGGCCCAAGTAGCCATTTTCCCTCCCCCGGTGTCATGTGACTCGTCAGTGTTACAAGGTCTCAGGTGTGAATGGGGAGAAGGAGGTGTGTTATATTTGGTGTTATCGCTCTCACTCTTTCATACTGGCCACTGGAAGTTCAACATGGCACCTCATGGCAAAGAACTCTCTGAGGATCTGGAAAAAAAGAATTGTTGCTCTACATAAAGATGGCCTAGGCTATAAGAAGATTGCCAAGACCCTGAAACTGAGCTGCAGCATGGTGGCCAAGACCATACAGCGGTTTAACAGGACAGGTTCCACTCAGAACAGGCCTCACCATGGTCAACCAAAGAAGTTGAGGTCACGTGTTCAGCGTCATATCCAGAGGTTGTCTTTGGGAAATAGACGTATGAGTGCTGCCAGCATTGCTGCAGGGGATGAAGGGGTGGGGGGTCAGCCTGTCAGTGCTCAGACCATACGCCGCACACTGCATCAAATTGGTCTGCATGGCTGTCATCCCAGAAGGAAGCCTCTTCTAAAGATGATGCACAAGAAAGCCCACAAACAGTTTGCTGAAGACAAGCAGACTAAGGACATGGATTACTGGAACCATGTCCTGTGGTCTGATGAGACCAAGATAAACTTATTTGGTTCAGATGGTGTCAGGCGTGTGTGGTGGCAACCAGGTGAGGAGTACAAAGACAAGTGTGTCTTGGCTACAGTCAAGCATGGTGGTGGGAGTGTCATGGTCTGGGGCTGCATGAGTGCTCCCGGCACTGGGGAGCTACAGCTCATTGAGGGAACCATGAATGCCAACATGTACTGTGATATACTGAAGCAGAGCATGATCCCCTCCCCTGGGCCGCAGGGCAATATTCCAACATAACGACCCCAAACACACCTCCAAGATGACCACTACCTTGCTAAAGAAGTTGAGGGTAGAGGTGATGGACTGGTCAAGCATGTCTCCAGACCTAAACCCTATTGAGCATCTGTGGAGCATCCTCTAACGGAAGGTGGAGGAGCTCAAGGTCTCTAACATCCACCAGCTTCATTACGTTGTCATGGAGGAGGGGAAGAGGACTCCAGTAGCAACTGGTGAAGCTCTGGTGAGCTCCATGCCCAAGAGGGTTAAGGCAGTGCTGGAAAATAATGGTGGCCACACAAAATATTGACACTTTGGGCCCAATTTGGACATTTTCACTTAGGGGTGTACTCACTTTTGTTGTCAGCAGTTTCGACATTAATGGCTGTGTGTTGAGTTATTTTGAGGGGACAGCAAATTTACACTGTTATACAAGCTGTACACTCACTACTTTACATTGTAGACAAGTGTCATTTCTTCAGTGTTGTCACATGAAAAGGTATAATAAAATATTTACATAAATGTGAGGGGTGTACTCACTTTTGTGAGACACTGTATATAGCTCTGACATATACCGCAGTGCTGCACAGAGAACACTGAGCCAGTCACATCAGTCTCTGCACCACCAGGTGGTGCTGTTCTGCAGGGTGCTGTTGGCTCACTCAGCTGAGATCTCAGCTGAGAGAAGCAGCAATCCTGGGCCTTTCATGCAGGCTTTTCCCAGGCAAGCATGGACTATATTGGGGAAGACGAAGGTGGAGGCTCTCCAGAGGCACTGAGGCCTACTTCATGTGCTCAAGCTGCAATGGATCCTGGGCCTGTTCCTATGCAAGAGGAGTCCTTACCAGTCTTCCAGGATAAAGTGGTGAACAGAAATCACCACAATGCTAAAGAGGAGCAGAAACTTGCTCTCAGGAAAGAAGATCTCAGGAAAAAGAAATCCCTGCATAGTAAGTCTGGAAACAGTAAGAGAGAGATCTCCAAGCTAAAGTCTCTGGAAGAGGCATTGAAAAAGCAGGAGAAGTTGGTCGCTTCGCTGAAGGAAAGCAGTGGTGTGTTCAGAGAAAAGTGTGAGAATGAGTAGAGATTGCAACAGATGAAGGAGAGTGCCTGTGCCAGTACCAGCCAGAGGGTGTGGTGCCACAGCAACAGTATAGATGGGGGGTAAGGAAGTGGCTTCACATGGTGGCCCCAGTACTACCCCTGTCTCAGGATCTGTTGTACCTGAGTCAGTATCTGCCCCCCTCCCTCCCCAACGGCCTGGGTCATCCCAGGAGGAGATTGAGGAAAATGGCGGATTGCTGCAGACCATTACAGAAATGGAATCTCCCTTGAGTGGCACCGATGAAGCTCATGGGAATGCAGGAAGAGATGGCATGTATCCAGACAGAGAAGTTTCTGTTGGCTGTGAGGAGTCTCACATGGACACTAACAGTGCAGAGCAGGAATGTCGCATGAACATTGAAACTGCAGAGCAGGAATGTTGCATGAACATTAAAACTGCAGAGCAGGAATGTCGCATGAACATTGAAACTGCACAGCAGGAGGGCCGTATGAAGGCTGAAACAGCTGATGTTTTTTCTAAACAGAAGACTTTACTTGATGATGGGACTGCTGGTAACTGTGGTACTTCTGGGACTATGGTGAGCAGGACTATTGTGCTGGAGGGGAGGAGGGAGGATCAAGTGGTGGGTAATTTACCAAACCAGATTTCAGAGGTTTCTATGCAGCCAGTTAATATTCCTATGCAACCAGTTAATGTGTCATCTGTCCCAGTTAGGAGTTATGTTAAGGCTGTGTCGGGACAAAGTCATACTACTGGTGGTGGAAGGGAGCCAGTTGTGCGATTTTCACCTAACGCACCTTCTTCCACTAAACGCAGGAATGTGGTACAGCTCAGGTGGGAAGGAGGAGATATTCCACCTATCAGGAGGGTGGTTGTGGATAAGATCCTAGCCATGGGTTTTAAGGCAGAGGATATTTATGCTCTCATCAGTTCAGCTGCTTCCTATGAATATTATTTATCATTTGTGCGTCCAGAATCGCTGGATCTGTTTTGGGAGCGGTATAAGCGGGTGTATGGGGGCCAGCCGGACTGGAAGGGGCTTGTCCCTAAAGTTATCTCACGTCAGCCCTTGATAAAAAATGTGACTATCCTGACAAGGATTGAGTCTATACCCACCGAGGATTTATGGGTCTGGTTGAGGAGGTTTGGTGGAACGTTGTGTCCCCTAAAAAAGATTGTGGATGATAGAGGAATCTGGACGGGTGGGTGGTCAATGTCAATGAGGTTGAGTGTGTGTGGGAATGTGGTCCAGCATTTGCCCTCCTCTGCCTTTATTGGTAGAGATAGGGTTACTGTCTTCTACCAAGGTCAACCTAAGCTGTGCCATAAATGTGGAGTCAAGGGACATTTCTCCTCTAAATGTCCAGAACAGAAGTGCTCTTTGTGTCAGGAACTTGGGCATCTGGCCAGGGACTGTAACATCATTAAATGTAACCTATGTGATAAGGTTGGTCACCCTTATAGCCAGTGCCCTGAGGCTTTGCACAATAAGCCAGAGTTAGTGGAGGAATTCTTCTGTCCGGATAGAGAAGAGTCTGGGTTGGCAGAGGTTGTTCCAGGGGACCCTAGTGTCTCTGTCCTGTCAGAATATGTGTCTGTGAGGCCCTCTGTGGTGTCAGTGTCCCCCTAGTCTGTGGTCTCCCAGTCAGTGTCAGAAAGTGTGGTTGTCAAGTCTATGTCTGCACCTATTGTTTCTCCTAGTGTAGTGAAGGCAGTGGTGGGTGCTGGACCAGAATGTATGGTGGTGCCAACCCCTCTTCCTCGGCGTGGCAGAAGTGCGGCTGGAGGTCAGCGGCCACCGAGGGGTGGAGTGAGGAATGGATTGGATGATGATAGGGGGAGGGAAGAGAATGAGAGTGGCTGGTGCAGAATGCAAGGTGAATGATGTGAAAGTCGGGGTGAATGATGTGGGGGGGAGGAGTTAATGGGGGGGTTTTGGAATCACATCCTGATGGCGATTAAGTCTTAAAAGGTTTCTTAGCCTGGATTGTGTTTAGGTTGAGGTTCGGGATTTCTAGTCTCTTTTTTGTTGTCATTAAAATATGTTTCTTAATATGCTATCTTGTCAGGAAACAGTTTTCTTTACTTGCTGATGTAAGCACGCTTGTTTTTGTTTAGTTGTTGTTTATTTTTGTGTAAATGTGTTTTTAGTAATGAGCTGTATGTTTGTATGATTTTTTATTTAAAAAATTTACACTCTAATGCCACCACCACAAAGATACTATGGGGTTGATTTACTACTACTGGAGTGTGCAAAATGTAGAGCAGCTCTACATAGAAACCAATCAGTTTTCAGGTTTTACTGTCAAAGCCTAATTGAACAAGCTGAACTTAGAAGAAGATTGGCTACCATGCACAGCTGCTCCAGATTCCGAGTGCTCCAGTTTTAGTAAATCAACCCCTCTATTTTAATATTATAAATGTATACATTAACTCTGGCATATAACTTTGGCATCAAGCCCCCCTTTATCTGGGAGTACAGAAGCTTGCTGTGTAGGTTTGGTCTTCAGTGATTCACTCAGTGACTTGGTTGACTACTAGACCTGGTGACGCGGTTTCCTCTTCTCTATCTATGTTGTGATCTGTCGGTTTTGATATTATTGGTGTGATCTGTGGACAAACAGGAAGTTAAGAAATCCAGGCAATCATGAATCATGACTATATATGCGTAAAGCTGGGTGTTTGATAAGATTTGGGTGGCACTGTTACGTTGTGACATTTTGCAGTCTGATAACATGCACTGGGGTGAATAGGGAATGTTTTCGGTGATTTTCAGGGTGCAGTGAGCTTTAAAACGCAAGGTCAGACCCCAAGACCCCATTGCTATATGACACGCTTTGTTGACCACTTATACTTCTTATTGGGTCTTAGGGGGAGGGGTTTGGCACAAGGTACACCTGACCACCGGCCCATTCACACTAGCCCAGTGTGCTGCATTGCATTTAACACAGGCAAAAGTGTGTGCGGCCTCACACGTTAATGTGCCTTGCGTTAAGGCAGACCATGCTCTTGAATGGGCTGCTTGGGGGCTCATTCACACCAGGTGCATTGACCAAGGTAGATCAAAATCAGGACATACAAAACTATTGCTGTCTGTTTGCCCCATTCAGCAGGTGCTTCCGAGAGGGTTCTAAAGGGTTAACATTTTTCTTTTGCTGCGTTCATGCTCTGAGGTTAGCCAGGTCAACGATGTTGCAAATTGTTCCAATGTATAAATGTTGCCCTGTGTCCTTAGGCCGGCCATAGATGATTCGAGTTCCGGCGGGTTCAGCAGGAACCACCAAGAATTGAGGGACATTCTTCTCACTGATCACCAATATAAGGAACATTCTTCTCACTGATCACCAATATAAGGAACATTCTTCTCACTGATCACCAATGTAAGGAACATTCTTCCCACTGATCACCAATGTAAGGAACATTCTTCTCACTGATCACCAATATAAGGAACATTCTTCTCACTGATCACCAATGTAAGGAACATTCTTCCCACTGATCACCAATGTAAGGAACATTCTTCCCACTGATCACCAATGTAAGGAGCATTCTTCCCACTGATCACCAATGTAAGGAACATTCTTCTCACTGATCACCAATGTAAGGAACATTCTTCTCACTGATCACCAATGTAAGGAACATTCTTCTCACTGATCACCAATGTAAGGAACATTCTTCTCACTGACCACCAATGTAAGGAGCATTCTTCTCACTGATCACCAATGTAAGGGACATTCTTCCCACTGATCATCAATGTAAGGAACATTCTTCCCACCGATCACCAATGTAAGGAACATTCTTCTCACTGATCACCAATGTAAGGAACATTCTTCCCACTGATCACCAGAGTAAGGAACATTCTTCTCACTGATCACCAATGTAAGGAACATTCTTCCCACCGATCACCAATGTAAGGAACATTCTTCTCACTGATCACCAATGTAAGCAACATTCTTCTCACTGATCACCAATGTAAGGAACATTCTTCCCACTGATCACCAATGTAAGGAGCATTCTTCTCACTGATCACCAATGTAAGGGACATTCTTCCCACTGATCACCAATGTAAGGAGCATTCTTCCCACTGATCACCATTGTAAGGGACATTCTTCTCACTGATCACCAATGTAAGGAGCATTCTTCCCACTGATCACTAGGGATGAGCCGAACACCCCCCGGTTCGGTTCGCACCAGAACCTGCGAACGGACCGAAAGTTCGCACGAACGTTAGAACCCCATTGACGTCTATGGGACTCGAACGTTCGAAATCAAAAGTGCTCATTTTAAAGGCTAATTTGCATGGTATTGTCCTAAAAAGGGTTTGGGGACCCGGGTCCTACCCCAGGGGACATGTATCAATGCAAAAAAAACTTTTAAAAACGGCCGTTTTTTCGGGAGCAGTGATTTTAATGATGCTTAAAGTAAAAAAAAAAAAAAGTGAAATATTCCTTTAAATATCGTACCTGGGGGGTGTCTATAGTATGCCTGTAAAGTGACGCGTGTTTCCCATGTTTAGAACAGTCCCTGCACCAAATGTCATTTTTAAAGGAAAAAATCTCATTTAAAACTGCTTGCGGGTTTAATGTCATGTCGGGTCATGGCAATATGGATGAAAATCAGTGAGACAAACGGCATGGGTACCCCCCAGTCCATTACCAGGCCCTTTGGGTCTTGTATGGATATTAAGGGGAACCCCGCACCCAAATTAAAATAAGGAAAGGTGTGGGGCCACCAGGCCCTATATACTCTGAACAGCAGTATACAGGCGGTGCAAACAAGACAGGGACTGTAGGTTTGTTGTTAAGTAGAATCTCTTTGTAATTTTGAACATTTTTAACGTGTTTAGCTCCAGCCAAAAAATCTTTTCTAAGCTTTTTGGAAAACATAGGGAAGGGTTATCACCCCTGTGACATTTGTTTTGCTGTCTTTCCTCCTCTTCAGAAGATTTCACCTCACTTTTTTGTCCCAATGAAAAATGTTTTTTGAAAATTTGGGTTTTTTTGTGGAACAAGGATTGGAAAGCATCAGTGGAAAGGAGAAATTGTTTTCCCATATTAACTCTTACAGGAGAGAATTTCCCTTCCTAGGGGTAGATTTCATCTCACTTCCTGTTGTCTCCTTCCGTTTGCAAGTAGGAGTCGTTTGTAAGTTAGATGTTTGAAAGTAGGGTCCTGCCCTATATACTCAGCAGAAATTTGGGCCTTAGGTGTTGCTGTGGCCACAACACTGTAAGCCCTCACAGGGCCCTGCTGTGAAATATTAGATCAAGAATTGTAATTACATGCCCCTGTTGAACAGGAGCTGAAAAATTAGGCCTTAGGCACTGGTGCTGGTGCAACAACACTGCAACCCCTCACAGACACTCTAGTTGGAACGCAGGAACGAGCCCTGCTGCAAAGTATTGCTTCAAAAATTGTAATTACACGCCCCTGTTAGACAGGGGCAGAAAAATTGGGCCTTAGGCACTGGTGCCACAACACTGCAACCCCTCACAGACACTCTAGTTGGAACGCAGGAACGAGCCCTGCTGCAAAGTATTGCATCAAAAATTGTAATTACACGCCCCTGTTAGACAGGGGCAGAAAAATTGGGCCTTAGGCACTGGTGCTGGTGCCACAACACTGCAACCCCTCACAGACACTCTAGTTGGAACGCGCCCTGCTGCAAAGTATTGCATCAAAAATTGTAATTACACGCCCCTGTTAGACGAGGAGGATGAGGACGGCTTGGTCATCCACTCGACCAAGTCTTCCGCATGTTGCGGCTCAACACGGCCAGCTGCCGAAAAAAAGGCCAAGCGTGTCCCATGGCCACGTGCTGATGAGGATGCACCGTCTCCACGACCAGCACTAGACACAGAGCCTGCTTGCCCTCTCTTATTGGCTTGTGACTGTCTGCCTCTCCTTCTTGGCCTTCCAGACATACTAATGGCCTGTAGCTGCACTAAGCTGGGATAGAACACCTGTAATTTTCTTCAGGTAGCTTTATATACTGTAACCAGACAAGCCTGCCTGTCAGTAGGAAGATAACAGGAACGGATCTAGCTGAACACTGTGAGCAGGACGCACTGTACTAAATGTAAATAGTCTAGCTGCCTGACCGTGGTACTAATAGGATCAAATAGAACACCTGTAATTTTCTTCAGGTAGCTTTATATACTGTAACCAGACAAGCCTGCCTGTCAGTAGGAAGATAACAGGAACGGATCTAGCTGAACACTGTGAGCAGGACGCACTGCACTAAATGTAAATAGTCTAGCTGCCTGACCGTGGTACTAATAGGATCAAATAGAACACCTGTAATTTTCTTCAGGTAGCTTTATATACTGTAACCAGACAAGCCTGCCTGTCAGTAGGAAGATAACAGGAACGGATCTAGCTGAACACTGTGAGCAGGACGCACTGCACTAAATGTAAATAGTCTAGAAGATAACAGGAACGGATCTAGCTGAACACTGTGAGCAGGACGCACTGCACTAAATGTAAATAGCAGGAACGGATCTAGCTGAACACTGTGAGCAGGACGCACTGCACTAAATGTAAATAGCAGGAACGGATCTAGCTGAACACTGTGAGCAGGACGCACTGCACTAAATGTAAATAGCAGGAACGGCTCTAGCTGAACACTGTGAGCAGGACGCACTGCACTAAATGTAAATAGCAGGAACGGATCTAGCTGAACACTGTGAGCAGGACGCACTGCACTAAATGTAAATAGCAGGAACGGATCTAGCTGAACACTGTGAGCAGGACGCACTGCACTAAATGTAAATAGCAGGAACGGATCTAGCTGAACACTGTGAGCAGGACGCACTGCACTAAATGTAAATAGCAGGAACGGATCTAGCTGAACACTGTGAGCAGGACGCACTGCATTAAATGTAAATAGTCTAGATAGAAGATAACAGGAACGGATCTAGCTAAACTGAATACAGTGTATATATATATATATGCAACACCTGGGATGCATATATATACACAATACACTGTAAGTGCAGCTAACTGACTGACTGTTCTGCCTAATCTATCTAACTCAAATCAAATGACACTGTCTCTCTCTCTCTCTATCTCTCAGCACACCGGAACACACACTACACAGGGCCGCCGTGCAGGCGGCCTTATATAGTGTGGGGTGTGTACTAAATCCCCTGAGCCATAATTGGCCAAAGCCACCCTGGCTTTGGCCAATTACAGCTCTCTCTACTGACGGCGCTGTGATTGGCCAAGCATGCGGGTCATAGTGCATGCTTGGCCAATCATCAGCCAGCAATGCACTGCGATGCCGCAGTGAATTATGGGCCGTGACGCGCCACACGAATTTAGCGCGAACGGCCCATAAAGTTCGGAATTCGGCGAACGGGCGAACAGCCGATGTTCGAGTCGAACATGGGTTCGACTCGAACACGAAGCTCATCCCTACTGATCACCAATGTAAGGGACATTCTTCCCACTGATCACCAATGTAAGGAACATTCTTCTCACTGATCACCAATGTAAGGAACATTCTTCCCACTGATCACCAGAGTAAGGAACATTCTTCTCACTGATCACCAATGTAAGGAACATTCTTCCCACCGATCACCAATGTAAGGAACATTCTTCTCACTGATCACCAATGTAAGCAACATTCTTCTCACTGATCACCAATGTAAGGAACATTCTTCCCACTGATCACCAATGTAAGGAGCATTCTTCTCACTGATCATGATCACCAATGTAAGGGACATTCTTCCCACTGATCACCAATGTAAGGAGCATTCTTCCCACTGATCACCAATGTAAGGGACATTCTTCCCACTGATCACCAATGTAAGGAGCATTCTTCTCACTGATCACCAATGTAAGGGACATTCTTCCCACTGATCACCAATGTAAGGAGCATTCTTCTCACTGATCACCAATGTAAGGGACATTCTTCCCACTGATCACCAATGTAAGGAGCATTCTTCTCACTGATCACCAATGTAAGGGACATTCTTCCCACTGATCACCAATGTAAGGAGCATTCTTCCCACTGATCACCAATGTAAGGGACATTCTTCCCACTGATCACCAATGTAAGGAGCATTCTTCCCACTGATCACCAATGTAAGGGACATTCTTCTCACTGACCACCAATGTAAGGGACATTCTTCTCACTGATCACCAATGTAAGGAGCATTCTTCTCACTGATCACCAATGTAAGGGACATTCTTCCCACTGATCACCAATGTAAGGAGCATTCTTCTCACTGATCACCAATGTAAGGGACATTCTTCCCACTGATCACCAATGTAAGGAACATTCTTCTCACTGATCACCAATGTAAGGGACACTCTTGACTCTTGACACTCTGACCACCAATGTACCCACTGATCCACAATTAATTGATTTTAGATGGGGTTCCACAGGTGTAAAAAGGTTGGGAAAGGCTGAGCTATATGAACTGCGCTGTCACCCAAAGCCACAGGAAAGTTGTGTTCCACTTTAAGAAGGTTCTGAGCTCTTGCCATTTTTTGCTCTCCAATTAACACCAAGGTCAGGGTTGTTTTCAGATGGACATCCTTCGCTACTTAGCGTTCGTCTATATTCGGGAAGCACATCACGGATCTTGGGCTTGAAATATTTATTAAGGACGCTTGTACTCTGATGATTCTAATTGCTGTCAATCTGCCGAGGCGGATCGCCTGACCTTCACCGGGGGCAGTGACCTGAGACGGAGCGGAACATTCGGCGTCCAAAGTGGAAACCATCAAAACTACGCTGACAAGCAGCTCCAGAAGTGGCCAGGGGGCGATCGCTTTATGTATTTATTTATTTTATTATCTCCAATTTTATTTTTGTTTTTCCTATTTTATATATTTTTACATATTTATTGCACTTGCTCTGAAAAAAAAAAAAATGACAGTGCGTACATTTTTCATTTGTTTAACAATTCCAAGCCCGGCACTTCTATACACTTTATGGAGCAGAGCAACTTTCACAATGTAGCAATCTGTATATTGATTTTGCCATTACTTATAACCACTTAAATAAATAGATACAAATTATGTAACTATTTTTTTTGGACAGGCAAGGCTTTGCCATCTACTTATTATTATTATTATTACTATACAGGATTTATTCAGCGTCAACAGTTTGCGCAGGGCTTTACACTATAAAGAGTCAAAAGGGGGGGGGACCCCATTCCCCTTTCTGTTTACAATATAAAGAAAGACAATACAGCAACAATACAATTTAATACAAGAGTTAGGAGGCTCCTCTCCTGCAAACATACAATCTAATTGACAAATAAAAGAAATACCAAAACTACGAATAGTTAAAATGTTTAACTGATAGCTTTAAAACATTTAATGATAATGACAATATAGAATAAAATGTGTGAAGTTTATTATATAATTTGTTGAATTCATGATGGTACTAAAATTTATATTCTGGTACAATGCATGACAATGTTGTTTACAAATAAATTAAAGATGTTTTTTGTTATATTTTTTCATATTTTTTTTTTAATTCAACCAAAACCAACTAAAAAAAATATTTATATACCTCAACCATATCTTAATCCACAAATAAAACTATATTGATACATTCGTCCATTCATTCATTAAAAATTAGCTTAAAGCATATCTTAATCCAAAAATAAAAATGTGTTTTTTGACAGATTGTGCCTATTTTATTTTATTTTATTTTTTTTATTTTTTTTATTTTTTTTAATCCAACTAAAACCAACTAAAAATATATTTAAAGGATATCTAAATCCATAAATAAGTAAAAAAAAAAATATATATTGCTGTTTATAATTTTTATTGCAATTCAATCATTTTAAAAATATTGACTACATTAAAAGCACTGCTTGAAAGATGGGTCGATGGAAAGGTCAACCAAATATAATATATCTTATTTTTAATAGCGGAGTTTTATGGGAATCTGGGTGGTGAGGCTGTGTGTGGATTAAAGGACATGGATATGTTTCAAGTCTTTCAGGTACTTGAATAGGTTTTATGGAAAGCTTTATTTGTGTGTGTGGGTATGTATATGTATATATATAATATTTTATATATATATATATATGTGTGTGTATGTATGTATGTATGTATGTATATATATTTTTGTAAACTACTAGTCCCATCAATCCACCATGGGACACTACAGTGGCTTAGTGGTTAGCACTTCTACCTTGCAGCATAGATAGGGGTCATTAGTTTTAATCCCAACCATGGCACAATGTGCATGGAGTTTGCACATTCACCCTGTGCTTATGTGGGTTTCCTTCAGATGCTCCAATTTTCCTCCACATTCCAAAAGCATGTTGGTAGGTCAGTTGGCTCCTGTCTCAATTTTTCCTAGTATGTGTGTGCATGCATGCGAGGCAAGGACCTTAGATTGTAAGCTCCTTGGGAGCAGGGGCTGCTCTGTATAGCACTGCATAAAAATGTTGGTGCTTTATAAACACCTATAATGCAGAAATAAGTTGAGATGAACATAGGCAGACAGGTTTAAAGCCTAGCTTGGGATAGGACCATTGCTTCCTCCATAGATACAATGTAGACATTAATGTAGACAGGATGTTTTATTTGCATGAAAAAACAAGCCCGAAAAAAGAAATGAATGCAGCATTCACATCTAAGCACTGGTAAGCTCCACTATATTACAATTTTGTTTTGGGATTTGGATATGTTTCAGGTCCTTTGCTGACGCATTTTGTCTTAAATGAATAATATTGCACTGAGACTGACAATTGCTCCCGCTATTGAACAGATATATAAGAAAGGAACAAGTATTGCCGGCGGTATTATTATACGAGAATAAGGTGTGTAATGTGGATAATATGTGAATGTAACAATAAATCACACGATCTTTATGTTCACTTTGTGTCACAAATACAATCAAACACTTTCACACGGCGGCTCCGATCGCATTTTATAGGCTGTAATGTTATTTCTGAGGTTCCAGCAGGCTTCATTGTGAAAGCAATAAGGTTCTGATGTCTTTATGTTGTCGAGTCTCCGGTGAGGTCGTCTACCGTATGTTTGGCTGACAGTATAAAGAGTGAGGAGACCCCCAGACAGGAGATGACAGGTACCCACCCCAACCATTCTCACCCAGATTGGGTGATGGGCACATGTACATGGGGGTTCAACAAGACAATCAGAGGGGTTATAATAATGAGCCAGTAAATTAACCTGCAAACACCTAACTACACAGAACTGAATTTAGAAGCTTGTTAGGTATGTTAAGGATTGTTTAACCTAAGGAGAGCAGAATTGTGACTACACTTGGAAAGAGAAGCAGCAGTGCCTGGTCATGAGGTCAGGTCAAATTCATTGTTGTGTTCCTCGATCCATTCTTAAATCAGACCTGGCCATCTTCTTCCATTGCTCCATGGTTCAGTTCTGATGCTTACATGTCCATTGTAGGTGCTTTTGGCTGTGGACACGGGTCAGCATAGACAACCTGACCGGTCTGTGGATACACAGCCCCATACACAACAAACTGCAATGCTCTGTGTGTTCTGACACCTTTCTATCAGAACCAGCATTTACTTTTTAAGCAATTTGAACTCCAGTAGCTCTTCTATTGGATCAGACTACACAGGCCAGTCTTCCCTCCCCACCTCCATCAATTAGCCTTCCCCCATCCCCACCTCCATCAATAAGCCTTCCCTCCCCACCTCCATCAATGAGCCTTCCCTTCCCACCTCCATCAATGAGCCTTCACTCCTCCCACCTCCATCAATGAGTCTTCCCTCCCCACCTCCATCAATGAGCCTTCCCTCCCAATATCTATCAATGAGCCTTCCCCCCCACCTCCATCAATGAGCCTTCCCCCCCAACCTTCATCAATGAGCCTTCCCTCCATACCCCCATCAATGAGCCTTCCCTCCCCACCTCCATCAATGAGCCTTCCCTCCCCACCTCCATCAATGTGCCTACCCTCCCCCTTCCATCAATGAGCCTTCCTTCCCCCACATCCATGAATGAGCCTTCCCTTTCTGCCTCCATCAGTGAGACTTCCCTCCCTCACCTCCATCAATGAGCCTTCCCTCCACACCTCCATCAATGAGCCTTGGCTGCCCATGACCTTTTTGCTGGTTGGCGAGTTTTCCTTCCTTGGACCACTTTTGGTGGAAGGAAAACTCGCCAACCAGCAAAAGGGTCAATAAACCTTCCCCCCTCACCTCCATCAATGAGCCTCCCCTCCCCACCTCCATCAACAAGTCTTCCTTCTCCACCTACATCAATGAGCCTTGCCTCTCCATCTCTATCAATGAGCCATCCCTCCCCACCTCCATCAATGAACCTTCCCTCACCCACCTCCATCAATAAACCCTCCCCCCTTCATCAATAAGCCTTCCCTCCCCCCCTCCATCAATGAACCTTCCCTCCCCACCTCTATCAATGAGCCTTCCCTTCCCCCCTCCATCAATGAGCCTTCCCTCCTCACCTCCATCAATGAGTCTTCCCTCTCCACCCCCATCAATGAGCCTTCCCTCCCCACCTCCATCAACGAGCCTTCCCTCCCCACCTCCATCAATGAGCCTTCCCTCCCCACCTCCATCAATGAATCTTCCCTCCCCACCTCCATCAATGAGCCTTCCTTCCCCCCCTCCATCAATGAGCCTTCCCTCCCCACCTCCATCAATGAGCCTTCCCTCCTCACCTCCACCAATGAGCCTTC
This sequence comes from Aquarana catesbeiana, assembly GCF_042186555.1. NCBI lineage: Eukaryota > Metazoa > Chordata > Amphibia > Anura > Ranidae > Aquarana > Aquarana catesbeiana. The sequence goes on from NC_133332.1 coordinate 14,020,456, forward strand.
CCTCCTCCCATCTCCATCAATGAGCCTTCCCTCCCCACCTCCATCAATGAGCCTTCTCTCCCCACCTCCATCAATGAGCCTTCCCTCCCCACCTCCATCAATGAGCCTTCCCTCCCCACCCCATCAATGAGCCTTCCCTCCCCACCTCCATCAATGACCTTCCCTCCTCACCTCCACCAATGAATCTTCCCTCCCCACCTCCATCAATGAGCCTTCCTTCCCCCCCCTCCATCAATGAGCCTTCCCTCCCCACCTCCATCAATGAGCCTTCCTTCCCCCCCCTCCATCAATGAGCCTTCCCTCCCCACCTCCATCAATGAGCCTTCCCTCCTCCCACCTCCATCAATGAGCCTTCCCTCCCCACCTCCATCAATGAGCCTTCCCTCCTCCCATCTCCATCAATGAGCCTTCCCTCCCCACCTCCATCAATGAGCCTTCCCTCCCCACCTCCATCAATGAGCCTTCCCTCCCCACCTCCATCAATGAGCCTTCCCTCCCCACCTCCATCAATGAGCCTTGACTGCCCATGACCCTTTTGCTGGTTGGCGAGTTTTCCTTCCTTGGACCACTCTTGGTCGGTCCTGACCCCTGCAGACTGGGAACATCCCACAAGATCTGTAGTTTTGGAGTTGCTCTGACCCAGTCATCCAGCCATTATAATTTGGCTTTTGTCAGTTACTCAAATCCTTATACTTGCCCATTTTGTCTGCTTTCAACACATCAGCTTCAGGGACAACATGCTCACTTGCTGCCTAATATATCCCACCCACTTTCAGATGTCATTGTAACCAGATAATCAATGTAATTCACTTTACCTGTCAGTGGTCATAATGTAATGGCTGATGGTGTATATTTCACACAATCAGCTGAAGAAAAAAACTAAACATGAAATGCATGAATGGAATTGTTTTACGTTGCAAACAATTTGCATTTCCATCCAGTCCCAAGAAGTTACACAGCTCTGCTGCACTAATTAGCCCCATCTACTAGGGGAGGGGACCTCATCTTTCTATGCAGCAGTTTTACTTTCACAGGTCTCCTGTCCACCCATACCCTGTGGCTAAACGGTGAAAAGCGAAGCAGAAGCCTGAAGAGCTTATATCTCTGTCACCCTGCTCTCTCCTCCTATCAGCATGTCTGCGGTACTGATTGGCTCCTTGCACTGCTTCTCCCTTCCAACGTCTGAGCTTTGCTGTATAGGGACTGCAAGAGGCTGATACAAGTCACATTCAGATACTTACTTGTTTGCAGTAACTTATATATACAGTATATATACACTATATTACCAAAAGTATTGGGACGCCTGCCTTTACACGCACATGAACTTTGCTATAACAGCTTCAACTCTTCCAGGAAGGCCGTCCACAAGGTTTAGGAGTGTGTCTATGGGAATGTTTGACCATTCTTCCAGAAGAGCATTTGTGAGGTCAGGCACTGATGTTGGACAAGAAGGTCTGGCTCGCAGTCTCCCCTCTAATTCATCCCAATGGTGTTCTATTGGGTTGAGGTCAGGACTCTGTGCAGGCCAGTCAAGTTCCTCCACCTCAAACTCACTCATCCATGTCTTTATGGACCTTGCTTTGTGCACTGCTCCAAATCATTTGGTGGAGGGGGGGGTTATGGTGTGGGGTTGTTTTTCAATCAGGTGCTTGGGTCTGTTACCTGTCACCTGATTGGCTGAAACAACAGGCGCCGCTATTGGATGCCTATCGGGAGGCAGGAGATGCATGAAGGACCCTGCTCCTCGCCATAACCCGCTGCCCCACAGACACAGGGTAAGTGCCGGGCAGATGGCGAGCGGGCGGGGGGGCACACTGGCAGCATTTAATGGGCACACTGGCAACGTTTAATGGGCACACTGGCAGCATTTGATGGGCACACTGGCAGCATTTGATGGGCACACTGGCAGCGTTTGATTGGCGCATTGGCAGCATATGATGGGCAGTTGGGCACACTGGCAGCATTTAATGGGCACACTGGCAGTGTTTGATGGGCACACTGGCAGCATTTGATGGACACACAGGCAGCATTTGATGGGCACACTGGCAGCGTTTGATGGGCGCATTGGCAGCATATGATGGGCAGTTGGGCACACCGGCAGCATTTAATGGGCACACTGGCTGCATATGATGCATGAAGGACCCTGCTCCTCGCCATCACCCGCTGCCCCACAGACACAGGGTAAGTGCCGGGCAGACGGTGAGCGGTCGGGGGGCACACTGGCAGCATTTAATGGGCACACTGGCAGCGTTTGATGGGCACACTGGCAACCTTTGATGGACACACTGGCAGCATTTGATGGGCACACTGGCAGCCTTTGATGGACACACTGGCAGCATTTGATGGGCACACTGGCAGCCTTTGATGGACACACTGGCAGCATTTGATGGGCACACTGGCAGCATATGATGGGCAATTGGGCACACTGGCAGCATTTCATGGGCACACTGGCAGCATATGATGGGCAGTTGGGCACCCTGGCAGCATTTGATGGGCACACTGGCAGCATATGATGGGCAGTTGGGCACACTGGCAGCATTTGATGGGCAGTTGGGCACACTGGCAGTGTTTGATGGGCACACTGGCAGCATATGATGGGCAGTTGGGCACACTGGCAGCATATGATGGGCACACTGGCAGGGTTTGATGGGCACAGTGGCAGCGTCTGGCACAGTAGCTGCGTTTGATGGCACAGTGGCTGCATTTGATGGCACAGTGGCAGTGTTTGATGGGCACAGTGGCAGCGTTTGATGGGCACAGTGGCAGCATTTGATGGGCACAGTGGCAGCATTTGATGGGCACAGTGGCAGCATTTGATGGGCATAGTGGCAGCATTTGATGGGCACAGTGTCGGCGTTTGATGGGCACAGTGGCTGCGTTTGATGGGCACATTGGCTGCATTTGATGGGCACATTGGCTGCGTTTGATGGGCACAGTGGCTGCGTTTGATGGGCACAGTGGCTGCGTTTGATGGTTAATTTTTCAAAAAATTTTCAGTTTGAACTGAGCACCAGCCGCCACTGGATTGGCATCAGGAAAGGCAAATTACGGTAAGTGTTTGATAGAATTTTTCATTATCAGGTAGAACTATTCCTGAATGTGAGTCTCTGCGGTGGATTCGGCTGTCTGGCTGGAGTTACTCCTAAATAAGATTGCGTCTCTGCTGTGTCAGCTGCGCACGCTACAGGGACTCTTGTTGTTCGGCTCGGCTAGAACAGCTGTTTTATTAATTAGAAAATTTCTCGAAGTTCTCATTAGGAGAGGTGGGAGTTTAACTTTCCATGCTGAGCTATTCCGAAGAGAGTTGACTAGTTCAATACAATTGCTTATTCCCGACCGCGCTTCCGGTATAAAGCATCGCCTCCCCACTCGCTCCCACTGCATAAATGTCACACAATTTAGCTGCAATAGATGAAAGGAGCGTGCGGACGGAAATAAATGAGATTAATAATTACTTTTACTAGACACTAACAAGTTAATTACATGAGCCTGGCTTACGTCTGCAGGATCCTGTTTTATTTCAAGACCCGGAAGGGGGGTGGGATTATTGTACACGTGTGTAATACACTCATATGTGCAGTCTTTGGAATGAAAGGGTTGGTTTTAGATACACTGCGGCAAGAATTCCATTGGGTGGCATACTGCAAGCCTTCTGATATAGTTAACATCGCTGGCAGATGGCACAGGATCACCCAAGGCATGCAATCTAAGTGACAACTTGGTCTTCACCAGTACACCCAGCAAGAAATAACTGGCCAGTTACTCTTGTGGCCCCCAGATTACTTGACACCAGGTTGTGTCCCTCAGGATCACCCCATAAAAGGGTTGCAGGAACAGGATGGCTATGCTGTGGAGACAGGATAGTGGTACTGGGAGAGCTCAGGGTACAGGCAGGCAAGAGAGGATCCATTGTCCAGGCAGAGGTAGAGGCAGGCGGCAGGCAAGAGAGGAGTCTGTGTTCAGGCAGGGGTAGAGGCAGGCAGCAGGCAAGAGTGGAGTCTGTGTTCAGGCAGAGGTAGAGGCAGGCGGAAGGCAAGAGAGGAGTCTGTGTTCAGGCAGAGGTAGAGGCAGGCAGCAGGCAAGAGAGGAGTCTGTGTTCAGGCAGCGGTAGAGGCAGGCAAGAGAGGAGTTGTTGTCCAGGCAGAGGTAGAGGCAGGCGGCAGGCAAGAGAGGAGTCTGTGTTCAGGCAGGGGTAGAGGTAGGCAAGATAGGAGTCAGTGTTCAGGCAGAGGTAGAGGCAGGCGGCAGGCAAGAGAGGAGTCTGTGTTCAGGCAGGGGTAGAGGCAGGCAAGAGAGGAGTCTGTGTTCAGGAAGGGGTAGAGGCAGGCAAGAGAGGAGTCTGTGTTCAGGCAGAGGTAGAGGCAGGCAAGAGAGGAGTCTGTGTTCAGGCAGAGGTAGAGGCAGGCGGCAGGCAAGTGAGGAGACTGTGTTCAGGCAGAGGTAGAGGCAGGCAAGAGAGGAGTCTGTGTTCAGGCAGGGGAAGAGGCAGGCAGCAAGCAAGAGAGGAGACTGTGTTCAGGCAGAGGCAGGCGGCAGGCAAGAGAGGAGTCTGTGTTCAGGCAGAGGTAGAGGCAGGCAAGAGAGCAGACGGTTATCCAGGCAGAGGTAGAGGCAGGCAGCAGGCAAGAGAGTAGTCTGTGTCTAGATAAAGGGTAAGGCAGCCATCGCTTAAAGGAGTAGTCAGTATCCAGGCAGAAGGTAAGAGGGATGGCAGTCAAGAGTATAGTTGTTGTCGAGGCTGAGTTCAAGGCAGGCAGCATGAAATTGAGTAGTCAGTGTCCAGGCATAGGTGGAGGCAGGCAAGAGGTCTGTGTCTAGGCAGAGGGTAAGGCAGGTGTCAGTTAAGGGAGTAGTCAGTGTCCAGGCAGGGGTTGAGGCAGATGACAGGCAAGACAGTAGTCATTGTCCAGGTAGAGTTAAAGGCAGGCAGCAGGAGATAGAGTAGTCTGTGTCCAGCAAAGGACAAGGCAGGCAGCAGTTAAGGAAGTAGTCATTGTCCAGGCTTAGTTCAAGGCAGGTGGCAGAAAATAGAGTAGTCTGTGTCCAGCAAAGGGCAAGGCAGGCAGCAGTCAAGAGAGTAGTTGTTGTCCATGCTGAGTTCAAGGCAGGCAGCAGGAAATTTAGTAGTCAGTGTCTAGGCAGAGGTGGAGGCAGGCGTCAGTTAAGGGAGCAGGAGATAGAGTAGTCAGTGTCCAAGTAAAGGACAAGGCACGGGGCAGTCAAGAGAGTAGTTGGTATCCAGATAGAAGCTGAGGCAGGTGGCAGCAAGAAAGAAACAGCAACAAGCAGAGTTGGCAATGACACAAAGTCAATAACGAGCAGGGCAGAACAACAAAAATACTCATAAACTAGGTAGCTGGCAAAGAAAAGGCCACCATAAGGGAAGGAGGTTAAATACCCTACTAGGCCTGTGTGCATGCCCAACATCACAGTGACACATGCTAATGCACGCATAGTCACACTTATGCATAGTCCCCAAAAAATTCCACGGCATGAGACATGCCTTACATGGGCAGGATGGACTAGGCCCCTGGGTGTACAAATCCTAGAGGTATTGTAACATTCTCCAACACTACACTCTTCATAGGGTACAAATTACTCAATATACAGATGTACTGTATTCCTAAGGCTTCATGTAAATTTGGCCATCAGTTACTGTGGCTGCAGAAAGGTGCAAGAACATTTCCCGCGACCGGAGGTCAAAACAATCCTATCCTGAATGAGATTCTTCTGTGTTCAGGAGAGGGAGGTTGAGGGAGGTTGAACCTCACCTAACCACAGCAGCTCCTAAACTCTGCTAAAAGACTATGTGTACAATGATACACAGGCTTTTATAGCGTTGTTTAGGAGCTTTGGCAAAAAAAAAATGCCAAAAGCTCCTAAACTCATGTTTAGGAGTTGCTAGTGTACGTGAAGCCTAAGGTGTTCAGTAGGATTGAGGACAGGGATCTCTGTGTACACCACTGGAGTTCCTCTACACCAAACTGGTCAAACCATGTCTTTATGGAGCTTACTTTGTACACAGGGGGACAATCATGTTGGAACAGAAAAGGTTCTTCACCAAACCGCTACCACAAGGCTGGAAGAGCTCAGTTGTCTACAACGTACACTGTCTTTGTACAGCATGATGTAGTATTGACAATACCTTTCCCTGGAAAGACCTGAACTCCATTATTGGGAAGGGGTCCACATGCAATTAGTCAAACAGAAGGAGGGATGGTCAGGGTCTTTACTTTGTTGCTGTATTGTGTGTAATCACAAGCCAGCCTCACCCTTCTCTCCTACCACAGGTATTGAAGAGAAGCTCTGTGGTCTCCTGGGCTGCAGTTTCTGTCCTCCTGCAGAGAGAAGGTGGTCAGGATTCTGCATCGCTGCTGCTGTGTCCCACTCTTTTCCTGGAGCTAAAGCTACAGATTAAGAGAGAGAGCTTCAAATGGTGAGTGCAGCTCTTCAAGTACAGGGGAGGCTGAGGGCAGGGAGAAGCTTCTGGGGGTCATTTGACAATTGCTCCATCAGTCCCCAAACACGAGTCCTGTCTACAGGTTTACTTTACAGTAAAAAGAAAACTGTAGGCTACCCCTCTCTGCTGGCAAGCAGCAGAGAAACCAATCAGGAAAAGCAGGAGAAGTATCATGGGACATGTAGTCCCCTTGGGAGTGCTGCCCACTAAAAGTAATGGGAACTTGAACTACAGTCTCCACTAGAGCCTGCAGAAGAAAAAGTGGAAATAGCTGCATTTTCCCAGGCTGTAGAGAAAATGGCTTCCTCTTGCCATGAGGGAGACCGGAGAGTGCACATCGCTGTCCATCGTGAACCACCAGAACCACCACCCCATCCAGAGCCTTCCAGCATTTCAATATGTTTTGCATTCCCATACTTAAATTACAAGAGCCTCCCAGTTCCCATAGTGCCCTCCAACCTCCCATAGTGGCCCACCGTGCCCCCAGGTTTCCTGAGAGCCCTCAACCTCCACCGTGCCTCCCCACCTCCCACAGTGCCACTCCAGCCTGCTGCAGAACCTTCAGCCCTTCATAGTGCTCCCAACCTCCAATAGTGTCCGAAAACCTCCTACAATGCTACCCTGCGACCTCTAGAAATCTCATCCCCTACTGGGGCCACATGTCAAGAGAACAAAATATTACAGCGCACACATGCAAACATGACATTTACCTCCTGCAAGGCTATTTAAAACACCTGAACATTTTCAAAAAATATGGGGATTTAGTCACACCATGCTTAAGCCCACTTACTGCATCAAAGTACCCCATTATCAGTGGGTTCTATGCTATCCGTAGAATGGAAGATCCTGCTTCTCTAAACCATGGGAGAAATACACTCCAGTATATGGGAGAACTAAAGGACTCCTCCTATACAGGAGGTCCCCGAGTTACGAACCTCCGACTTGCGAACGACTCCTACTTACGAACGGGAGGCGGCGTCGGCAGGCACAATGGAAAACATCGAAAAACGACGTTGGAAAACAGTGAAAAACATCAGAAAACGATGTTGGAAAACAGTGGAAAACATCGGAAAATGACGTCTCTGCCATTGTGCACATGCGGTTCCGACTTACGAACAAATCTGACTTAAGAACAAGCAGGCAGTCCCTAACCCTTTTGTAACTCGGGGACTGCCTGTAACACCGGTGGACACTAATAAGGCAATGATGGGGGGGGGGGGGGGGTTCTCCAGCCCAAAGGGATTTGGTCAGAAACCATACAATAGACAAAGATTTGGGGGGCACACCCATATACCATATACCATGGTCTTATGGTTGCACCATCTTTAATGCATCTTTTAGGGTGTGCCTCCCAAATCTTTGTTTGACCATGTCAAGAGAGTCACCTAACAAACTCCCCAACCACACTCTTCCCACCCAGCCCCATCCAGTGCTTTCCTGCATTTCAATATATATTTTGCATATTGTGTTTATTCTTCGATGTTGGGGCATGGAAGGGTTTTGAAGAATTTGAAGGATTCCAGGAGTCCTGGTCTCAATAAGCTTGGGAACCACTGCTCCACATGGAGGACCTGCCCTTGTCCTGCCATACAAATGACACGCGCTCATTTTTTAACCTTGCAATTTTGTATCAATTTTTCTAAAGACTAGGTTTCATGTTCTTTCACATTCTTCAATAGGCTATCAACATTTCAGAGGCTTGTAACATTTTCAGAAGGAGAGATAGGCAGTGGATACAGTCTATTTCTGTCATAACCGGCTTCCTTCCAAAAAAAAAAAAAAAAAAAATTCATTCATAAGATAGATTCCGTTTCTGTAATCTTAGCTCCAAATTCACTTTTTCCTGCTCTGTGCAAACAATTTTATTACAGGTTGATATTACCCGCTAGGCAGAAGCGAGGAAACCGCAATACGTTATGTCTATAAAATAAATTGGACTCATTTTTGCAACACAGTTTTATCTACAAAGTAAAAGAACATAAAAAGTTATGAATATCCCATGAATCCATTACAATTATCATCGGATCGCCTTCTCTGCGCCGTTAGACAGAGCAAGAAAATTTTTTTTTTTTAAATAAAAAAGAAATGAAATGTTCCCGTCTTGTCTCTATTTTGAGTGATTATAAGCTAACTTCTCCCACAAATAAGTTTACGAACTCGAGTCATAAAAGAAAATCACGGTAAATGAGCGAGGCGACGGCGTTCCTGGACATTAGGCAAAACAATCAATCTCCTCTCACAACAACGCGGTGAAGCGAAACGGGGGAAATCCGTCAACTTTATAGCCCCCATTCCTGGAAATTATTTCACCTTTTCGGTGATACTGAATGACTGAAATATGAAAATGCACAGGAAGACATTTATTAAGGTGGCTGAGGATGAAGGAGGTGCCTCTCCACTGTAAATTATGTCCGTGACTTATTTAATAACACTTGCCTGATTTTTTTATTTAATTTTTTTTTTATCCCTATGCTATCAAGTTTTTTAGACATAGGGGTTGCAAAAACACCTAGACATCACTTTCAACCCTAAAAATAATTTAAATATTTGGTTTTGAATTTTATTTCATATTTTTAATATATATATATATATATATATATATATATATATATATATATATATATATATATATATATATATATATATATATTAAAATATATACACTTTTTTTTATTCTAATGTATTTTTTGTTAGGTATTTTTGCAACCCATATGACTACTAAACCTGATGTCACAGAAGTAGAAAAAAAAAAATAAAAAAACCCTTTCAACATTGAAATTAAAAAATAAGAAATAAAAAGTAGTAGAAAATTATTATTATTTTTTTTTGCTACCTCTGTTCCAGTAAAGTGAGCTCCAGCCCCCACCTCCCCCCCAATGTCGGCACCCTAACCAGTTCTGGTTTTTAATTTTATTTCATATTTTTAATGTCATTTTTAATCATAATTTGTTTTTTTGTTTTTTGTTTTAAAGTCTAATGTATTTTTTTGTTAGGTATTTTTGCAACCCATATGACTACTAAACCCGATGGCACAGCAGTAGCAAAAAAAAAAAAAAAAAAAAAAAACCCTTTCAACATTGAAATTAAAAAATAAGAAATAAAAAGTATTAGAAAATAATTTTTTTTTTTTTTACTACCTCTGTGCCAGTAAAGCGAGCTCCAGCCCCCCCCAACATCGGCACCCCAACCAGTTCTGGTTTTTATTTAATTTTATATTTATTTTTTATTTTTTATTTTATTTCATATTTTTAATGTAATGTAATTTTTAATTATAATTTGTTAGTTTTTTTTGTTTTTTAGTCTAATGTATTTTTTTGTTAGGTATTTTTGCAACCCATATGACTACTAAACTTGATGGCACAGAAGTAGCAAAAAAAAAACCCTTTCAACATTAAAATTAAAAAATAAGAAATAAAAAGTATTAGAAAATAATTTCTTTTTTTTTTACCTCTGTGCCAGTAAAGCAAGCTCCAGCCCCCAACCTCCCCCCCAAATGTCGGCACCCAAACCAGTTCTGGTTTTTAATTTTATTTCATATTTTTTATGTAATTTTTAATTATAATTTGTTTTTGTTTTTTTTGTTTTTTAGTGTAATGTATTTTTTGTTAGGTATTTTTGCAACCCATATGACTACTAAACCTGATGGCACAGAGGTAGCAAAAAAAAACCCTTTCAACATTGAAATTAAAAAATAAGAAATAAAAAGTATTAGAAAATGATTTATTTTTATTTTGTTACCTCTTGCCAGTAAAGCGAGCTCCAGCCCCCAACCCCCCCCCCCCCCCCCATGTCGGCACCCCAACCAGTTCTGGTTTTTAATTTTATTTCATATTTTTTATGTAATTTTTAATTATAATTTGTTTTTGTTTTTTTGTTTTTTAGTGTAATGTATTTTTTGTTAGGTATTTTTGCAACCCGTATGACTACTAAACCTGATGGCACAGAAGTAGCAAAAAAAAAAACCTTTCAACACTGAAATTAAAAAATAAGAAATAAATAAAGAAGAAAATAAGAAAATAATTCTTCTTTTTTTTTTACCACCTCTGTGCCAATAAAGCGAGCTCCAGCCCCCAACCTCCCCCCCAACGTAGACAAACCAGCCAGTTCCCTATTGCACATGCGCAAAGTGCACTGCGCTTTCTGAATAGCCCCGGCGGCGGTGGAAGGAGGAGGGGGCCGAACTTCCGGGAGACTTCGCCACGGCCTGTAAAAGCAATCCAGCAGCTGATTAGCTGCTAGGTTGGCTTTTACATGGCAGGAAATCACCGTCTGAAAAGAAAGATATCTGGATGATGTCTGTAGCTGCAATCACAATCCAGATATCTCCACTTCAACCCAAGGGCGTCATATGACATCTTACAGGCGGGAAGTCGGGGGGGGGGAGGACAGCAAAACATGTTTTTATGGGTGACCTTCTGCTTTAATGTCCAGCCGCTGCACATATGTGTCCACAGCAATATGAGGTTGGCGGGCGCCACAGGGTAGAGCGGAGAGAGATCAGCGAACGTCCATTCGCTGATCTCCCCTTCCTGCTACTGACCCAAAAGCGATGTATAAAACTTCCCTTCCGTTCCAGATAATGGTGTCAATTTTGCCAACCAGCAGTGGCGGCCTGTCCATTAGGGGCGCCCTGGCTCCTCCCCCTCTCTCCACGCCGATCCCCTATATGAATAATGGATAGATTCATGCATAGCGTGAATCTATCCATGGCCACCCCCTATTCAGGCGTCCGGCCCCTTTCACCGAGGGAAGAAGCTAATGGAGTGTGATCTGTGCTCCATTAGCTTCATTGGAGGGCAGGTGAATCATTAGGGGGGGTCTTTTAGACCTCCGATGACTCATTAAAGCAAACCTGTCGCCAAAAAATGCATCCCATAGGGGACTTTTTTTTTTACCCCTATGGGATGAAAAAAAGTTTAATAAAAAAAAAAAAAAAAAGGGTAAAGAAATTATAGTTACACCCAAGCACTTAGCCCCTCCCACAAAAAAAAAACAAGCTTTTGAGCCCCCATATACACGCACGTATGAATGTAAATGCATGAATGTCTACACATGATCGCTGTGCTCGCCAGGATAAATCTAAATGATTACCTGGCTTTGGCATGTTTGGTATCTATTTACTCGGTGCAACCTAATCTTTTATATACTGTAAATATATATATATATATATATATATATATATATATATATATATATATATATATATATATATATTTAAAAAAAAATTTTTTTTTTTTTGTTATATTGTTCTTTATTGAAAATTTGTACAGTACAAAAACATTATCCAATAATTTATTTATTTTTATTTATTTAAGGTACTTGTATAGCGCTGTCAATTTACGCAGCGCTTTACATATACATTGTACATTCACATCAGTCCCTACCTTCAAGGAGCTTACAATCTAAGGTCCCTAAACTCACATTCATACATACTAGGGCCAATTTAGTCAGGATCCAATTAACTTACCAGCATGTCTTTGGAGTGTGGGAGGAAACCGGAGTACCCAGAGGAAACCCACGCAGGCACAGGGAGAACATGCAAACTCCAGGCAGGTAGTGTCGTGGTCGGGATTCGAACCAGCGACCCTTCTTACTGCTAGGTGAGAGTGCTACCCACTACACCACTGTGCCGCCCTAGCCATTCACTTATCAATAAGGGTGTGATGAATCCAATACGGCATTACAGATATCAGACCAGAAGCGGATAGTAGGTAGGGAATTGAATGGGAAGGTCCGGGCGTTTTTTATATCTTAACAAAAAATTGGGTAATATTTTGTGTTTATGTGCCATAAAATTAACTCAAATTCGATCTCCACCCTACCCCCCCCCCCCTCGTGTGCACTCACCAGCCACTTTATTAGGTACACCTGTTCAACTGCTTGGTAACACAAATTGCTAACCAGCCAATCACATGGCAGCGATGCAATGCATTTAGACATCTGGACGTGGTGAAGACAACTTGCTGAAGTTCAAACCGAGCATCAGAATGGGGAAGAAAGGAGATTTAAGTGACTTTGAACGTGGCATGGTTGTTGGTGCCGGACGGGGCTGGTCGGAGTATTTCTGGGATTTTCACACACACAATCATCTCTCGGGGTTTACAGAGAATGGTGGGAAAATGAGAAAATATCCAGTGAGCGGCAGTTGTGTGGAGGAAAATGCCTTGTTGAGGTCAGAGGAGAATGGGCAGACTGGTTCCAGATGGTAGAAAGGCAACAGTGACTCAAATAACCACTTGTTACATCCAAGGTATGCAGAATACCATCTCTGAATGCACAACACATCCAACCTTGAAGCAGATGGGCTACAGCAGCAGAAGACCACACCGGGTGCCACTCCTGTCAGCTAAGAACAGGAAACTGAGGCTACAATTCACACAGGATCACCAAAATTGGACAATAGAAGATTGGAAAAACATTGCCTGGTGTGATGAGTCTGTATTTCAGCTGCGACATTCAGATGGTGGGGTCAGAATTTGGCGCATGGATCCATCCTGCCTTGTATCACCGGTTCAGGCTGGTGGTGGGGGTGTAATGGTGTGCGGGGGGATATTTTCTTGGCAAACTTTGGGCCCCTTAGTACCAATTGAGCATGGTTCAAACGCCACGGCCTACCTGAGTATTGTTGCTGACCATGTCCATCCCTTTATGACTACAGTGTCCCCATCTTCTGATGGCTCCTTCCAGCAGGATAATGCACCATGTCACAAAGCTCCAATCATCTCACCACTGGACAATGAGGTCCCTGTACTCCAATGTCCTCCACACTCATCACATCTCAATCCAATAGAGAACCTTTGCAATGTGGTGAGAACGGGAGATTCCCATCATGGATGATGTTATCATGTCACTATGGAACAAAATCTCTGAGGAATGTTTCCAACACCTTGTTGAATCTATGCCACGAAGAATGAAGGCAAAAGGGGGTCCAACCCGGTATTAGCAAGGTGGACCTAATAAAATGATCGGTAAGTGTGTTTTTTTTTTTACCTGCTTACCAGGTTGCAGTCTCTACACAGTTCAGATACGCCCTCACCCAGTGGACCCAGCGCTGTCCTGCCGAGATCCTCTTCTCTCCCACCCCCCGCTCAGTCCCTCAACGCCATGTTCTTTGCAATGTCATCAAGAGGCTGTTGGTTCTTTCAGATTCAACTGGCGGACCTTCCAATGACGCGCTGGTTTGCACCATCAATGCAACAAACAACATTCAGCCTCCTGGCTCTTCTTGTGGCAGCTTTACTGCTCCAGATACCTCTTCAGGATTCTCCTAACCATCAGTACCTTTTTGGTCCTCCTGACCATGAAACACATCTCAGTGTTTGTGCACAGATGCTACACTTCAGGCTCTGCATCGCCCTTACAGCTTCCTAGCTGCTCTGTCCCTCATGGACTCTCCCTCAGGCTCGGGCCTTGCTCTGCCCTGACCTGGCCACCAGTGCCTCTCACAACTTCCTTCACACAGGATGATGAGGCACTGAGCTCTACCTCTGGTTCTCATATGAACCAGAGGTAGAGCTCAGTACCTTTTTGGTCCTCCTGACCATGAAGCACGTCTTAGTGTTTATGCACAGATGCTACACTTCAGCTCTGCATCTTCCTTAGAACTTCCTAGCTGCTCTGTCCCTCATGGACTCTCCCTCAGGCTCAGGCCTTGCTCTTCCCTGACCTGGCCACCATGGTGCACACCAGCACCTCTCACAACTTCCTTCACACAGGAGGATGGGGCACAGAGCTCTACCTTTGGTTCTCATATAAACCAGAGGTAGAGATCAGTACCTTTTTAGTCCTCCTGACCATGAAACACGGCTCAGTGTTTATGCACAGATGCTACTCTTCAGGCTCTGCATCTTCCTTACAGCTTCCTAGCTGCTCTGTCCCTCATGGGCTCACCCTCAGGCTCGGGCTTTGCTCTGCCCTGACCTGGCCACCATGGTGCACACCAGGCATGTACTGGCCATTGGGACTACAGGGAGTTTCCCGGTGGGCCGATGGCTCAGTGGGCCGATTTCAGTGACAGTGGACCGCTGCCTCCCTCCAGTCCTCTGCCCCCCCCCCCGCAGTGCTCACCTCCTCTCCCTGGCTAGTTATGCAGCGTGCCTGAATACAGACATGATGCTCAGGAGTCAACACTTAGAAGCTCATCATACGATCTGGAAGGAGGGCGGCCTCACTTTCCTGCCTAATCCTGTTCCATTGGGGGGGGGGGGGGGGGGGGGGCGCCAAACTGATTTTTTGCCCCAGGTGAAATAATGTCTAGCTTCCCCACTGATACTGCCTATAAAAGAAATAATGTAGAACGGCTAATAGCTAGTGGGGGGGGGGCTTGGGTGGCAAGCCGGCATGGGAGAGACCTGTCAAAGTGGGCCAGTCTGGGTGAAGTCCAGGGCCAAATTTTTGTCCCAGTCCAGCCCTGGTGCACACCAACGCCTCTCACAGCTTCCATCACATAGGAGGATGGGGCACTGAGCTCTGCCTCTGGTCCCCATATGAAGCCAGCTCAAGCCTATGCCATCACTGTACTTGCTTCCTACAAAATCTGGTGTAAACCACCATTTTACGCAGTGGCACGGGGGTCAACCTGCTATAAAGGGTTAAAGCCCACCTAAAGTGCCATGGGTGGGCAGCGTGAAAAGGTTAATATATCTATATAAAACAATGACAGCCAAATATGAAGTTTGGCCTGCATGCCTCCACGTGCCTAGGTCCACATCCCACCATTGTGATGATAGGTATGAGGTCTCCTTTAACAAAGCCTAACTTCCCAAATTCTCCCCAGAATCCGGACTTCGCCATCATCTATAATAATACAAATTAAGACTCCCCCCCCGTGATCCAGCAACAGCTCTGCCCGCCAGCGCATCTCTCCACCATCATTTCGCCGCATGCAAGTTTTTATCTTATTACACCTAAGTGCTGCTCGTCTCTTCCGAAATAACCGGCGGCTTTATATCCAAAAGTACCATTCAAAGCCCTCCTGACCAGTGGATGGTATTAGAGGAACAATAGAAGGAGATGGAACCAATCTGAAACTGGCTGTTCAGAAAATGATACCCTATTACAAATTATCAGCTTTGAAAACGTAGAGCGCTGCCGCCATGCCGGGAAGGTTTTACAAAAAGAAAAAAAAAATGCAATATGGAAAAATGGAGAGGCTTTGAATAGAATTAAACCGGTAATCATGCAGCCCGACAAAGGGCTAAAATACATTTATTGAATAGATTTCATAATCATACATCTCGGCCTCTTTGGATTTGTGAGATGTCACTGCTGTAAAGCCTAACTCCGTGAATTGGACAAAACCAGACCTTGTAGTAAGCACCGCAACCTCCCCCCCCCTGCAAAAGTGGTTGTAAACCTCTGAAATGAAAAATGAACAAAGTATATCCTTCTATGGTGTGTACTTGCCTCAATCCAAAGCACTTGGCGTGATTTCTGTCTGCTCTCTCATTCCACTGCTACCTGCATGAGTCACCTCTGCCCTGTCTCTTGTGACACCGACAATCCTGGGAGATATCTCCGCTCCCTCCAACCCCCTACCCACCCCCCCCATGGAACAAAATGAAGCTGGATGGCTGCACTCCAATATAGTCACCTTTATTGATAAAACCAGAACATCAACGGCACAGGATACAACCTAACAAGCACAGCTAACGCGTTTCACACCTGACCCCCCCCCCTCCCACCAGCCTCAGCTGTGCATGATTACCCATGAGACAAATTACAATAGTAATGAGATGTAAACGAATCCGAAATAACAGATCAAAATTTCCAAACGAAATTCAAATTCAAGTTTTTAAATGGAACTCAGATAGTTTTCGAATCAAATTCAAATAGTTTTCGAATCAAAAATTCTAATTTCCAAAGATAATAAAATGGAATAGAACATAAAGGAATAGAATAGAAAATAAAAGAATATAATATAATAGAGTAAAACAGAACATAATACAAAATAAAAAAAGAGAATAGAAAAAAATTGAATAGAAAAAAAAGGATAGCATAGAAAATAAAAGAATAGAGTAAAACAGAACAAAATAGAATATAAAAAAAATAGAATAGAAAATAAAGGACTAGAATAAAACAGAATCAAATTGAATAAAAAGAATATAACCATCTTCCGAAGTTCTAATTTCAAATAGAATAAATTTAAATAGAATAGAAAATAAAATAGAATAATATAGACTATAGAATAGAATAGAACGAATAGAACAATATAATTGCTTTCCGAAATTCGAATTTTGAATAGAATAAATTTGAATTTGAATAGAAAAAAATTGAATAGAAAAGAATAGAATAGAAAATAAAATTATAAAATACATTTGAATACAATACAATAAAAAGAATATAACAATATAACTGTTTTTAGAATTTCGAATAGAATAAATTTGAATAGAATAGAAAAGAATGGACTATAATAGAAAAGAAAATAATAGAATAGAATAGAAAAACAATAGAATAGAATGGAATAGAATATAATCTTCCAAAACTCGAGTTTCAAATAGAATAAATTCAATTTCAAAGGGAATTTGATTCAAATTCAAATGGAATTTGAAAATTTTGAATCATTTCGAATAAAAGAAATGAATTTCCGAAAACAAACTAAACAAATTCAATTCATTTAACCAAACAAATTTATGTAAATAACGAATCAAAATGAAACGAAACACATGTTTTCATTCTTTAGAAATTCATGTCTAGAAAGAGGCGTATCCTTTCCACTCAGGTCTCAGATTACGCTCAGCTTCCTGCTCTATGCTGTGCAGTGTGTGATGTCACACGTGTATTCTGGAGCTAGAAAATTCTGGGTAAATTCTAGAATTTGAACAGCTGTAGATAAGAAAAGACTGCAGATAAACAGATACAATTTATGAAGGAGGATTTGTTTAATCTCTGTGTATCATCTGAGACCAGTCATCATCAGTACAATAGACAACATTAAAATTGATAACAACACAGATTAACATTGCAATAAGTGCAAGAGATCGTTGACCTTGCCCCTTTGATATTTACCTTTGGAAACCCATAGCAACCATCAGCAGCAATTATCCAGCTCAGTAGGTTCACATCAACCACTACATGGTTCATCATTAATTTAACACATTGGACAAGCTATGACTTATCTCTTCTGGAATCCAACAGAACCTAGAATGTAATTTCAACCACTTCAGGTTTAAAACCTGAACAAAAAATTTGAAATTACTGTCAGCCCTTTACGGCACTCAACCCTCCACCTCACTACTGGACACGTGAGTGTGGTGGGGACCAGCCTGAGTTTTTAGAATGCTGGAAGCCGATCTCCCATGAAATTCAAGCCCCCTTTCCATACCACTCTTCACCACCACCAGT
Organism: Aquarana catesbeiana; assembly: GCF_042186555.1. Lineage (NCBI taxonomy): Eukaryota > Metazoa > Chordata > Amphibia > Anura > Ranidae > Aquarana > Aquarana catesbeiana. The sequence goes on from NC_133332.1 coordinate 14,038,259, forward strand.
CCCAACATTTAGCAGTGTTTTTTTTTCCAAAGAAACAGTTTACAAAGCAGTTTTTAGGTCACTCGAGTTCATCATAGTGCCCACGCCAGTTCCAGGAGTGGAGACCAGTGATCCCACGCTGCCGTCTGTCCCCGCCACCAATAGACCTCTTTTTGGGAAGACCACTTCAGTCTTCTGGAGCCTCAAAAGAACCCCACCACATCACCCAGACAGCTATAGTGGCAACCAAGGAAGGACCTTCTTTCTCTATAGTGAGAAAGAGAGAAGACTTGGAACCCAACTTGTCACAGGACTATGAATTTAGTTGGGTATGTTTGAAATTTTTTTTTGTTTCTTTTATTTACAGCAGTTTTTAGCTAAATGGGTTTGGTGGCATTGTTTGCCAGGGGGGATTCCTTGGTCATAGTTGAACTTTAACGTTGAATGTTCTGCTGCCTGTTGGTCAGATCGAGGAGTTACAGCAAACTCTATGGCAGTGATTCTCAACCAGGATTCATTGGAACCCTAAGGTTCCTCCAGAGGTTGCTAGGGGTTTCTTCAGCATTGGGCCATTTCTGCCTCTCGGATAAGTTCCCACCGACACCATAGATCTTTTTAGCTATCTGTAAGGAGGTAATTGAGATACTCTTTTATTATAACAATCCCAGCTATATCTGTTGTCCCCCAGGCTGGATGAACTTTGCATTGTGCATTGTGGACACTGTCTGAGGCCATTACTCTGTGCCCACTACTATTGGGAGTATGCCATAGCTTCCACCTGTAACTTACTGTACTCTACATAGTTGGTCAATAAAGCTTTCTTTTTCGTAATTTATGCTGCTTGGTCCTGAATGTAACTATGCTTCTAGGTCTCTTTAAGCCTGGTGTCTCCACTGAAGCTTTATCACTAATCCTTGTTTCCACGACAACCCAAAAAAGGTTAAAAATCCAATTGTCATAGGGATAGAAAGTGAGGTGAACTCTTCTGAACAGGAGTACAGACAGCAAAACAATGTTACAGGGGTGTTAACCCTTCCCTATGCTATACAAAACTTAAAGTGATATTAAAATAACAAATATGTCATACTCACCTGCTCTGTGTGGTGTTTTTTGTACAGAACAACCCAGATCTTCTTCTACCTATGTCCCCCGCTGGTGCTCCTGGCCCACCCCTCCTGCTAAGTGCCCCCCTCCCCCAGCAAACAGCTTGCTATGGGGCACCCAAGCAGTCTCGTTCACGAGCCACAGCTCTGCGCGTCGATTCACAAACAGAGACGTGGCTTGGCCCAGCCTCCTCTCTCTCCTCATTGGCTCACTGGCTGTGATCGGCACACGGTCGAACCAATGGTGTGATGGAACCATCCCACACCAAGCTTGGTTGCCTCCATCAGTAAAACTTCATCCTCCTCCTCTGGACATAGGAACCAGATATTATAGCGGGCCATCCAAGACTAGCTGACAATAGCTTAGATAGAAACTGGAACTGTTTACTGAAAGATCCCACAGAATTTATAGTACACCAAATCAGATGAGGCTGATCACACGTGAGTGTTGTGGGGACCAGCCTGAGTTTTTAGAATGCTGGAAGCCGATCTCCTGGAAAATTCAAGCCCCCCTTTCCATACCACTCTTCACCACCACCAGTCCCAACATTTAGCAGTGTTTTTTTTTTTTTTTAAAGAAACAGTTTACAAAGCAGTTTTTAGGTCACCCGAGTTCATCATAGTGCCCACGCCAGTTCCAGGAGTGAAGACCAGTGATCCAATGCTGCAGTCTGTCCCTGCCACCAACAGACCTCTTATTGGGAAGACCGCTTCAGTCTTCTGGAGCCTGAAAGAACCCCACCACATCACCCAGACAGCTATAGTGGCAGCAAAGGAAGGACCTTCTTTCTGTATAGTGAGAAAGAGAGAAGACTTGGAACCCAGCTCGTCACAGGATTATGAATTTAGTTGGGTATGTTTGGAATTTTTTTTGTTATTTCTTTTATTTACAGCAGTTTTTAGCTAAATGGGTTTGGAGGCATTGTTTGCCGGGGGGATCCTTGGCCATAGTTGAACTTTAACATGGCTTGGCCCCACCTCCTCTCTCTCTCCTCATTGGCTCACTGGCTGTGATTGACACCCGGCCGAACCAATGGTGTGACGGAACTATCCCACACCCAGCTTGGTTGCCTCTGTCAGTAAAACCTCGTCCTCCTCGTCTGGTACATAGGAACCAGATATTATAGCGGACCATCCAAGACTAGCCGACAATAGCTTAGATAGAAACTGGAACTGGTTACCGAAAACTCCCATAGAATTTATAGTACACCAAATCAGGTGAGGCTGATCGCATTATCGTATGCATAACATAACTAAGGAACAAGTAACGTATACTATATGCTAATCCACATCTATCAACTAATAGATGACAGTGATTTAGTTAACCCATAAGCTAATCAACATAAACATACGTAGCACCCTGGTGTTTAAGCAGGGTTGCTTACAAATGTCAATATAGTGTATAAAAAACCCAGGGGTCACAGGCAGAGGACTGATGGCAGTATCATCCCATCAGTGCAAGGCTAAACATTCCATTGGGTAGATGCTGCATTCAGTTTTCCAGATGGATCTAATAATAGCCAAATCAGAGCCCCATGAGTAGTCTTGAGTCCTGTATTGACATATTAGAATATCCACGCCATCAAGTTTCTCCCGTGTCCGCCATGGGGGGATCACCTTCAGGTGCCTCAATAGGTGCCACTTTGTGCTCCACTGGTCCCCTTTGATGGTGTAATTGACTCCTCCTGAGGAAGCGACTACAGTCGCGAAACATGTAGGAGACCACGTCAAGACATACATCTCAGCTCCCCTAACTACCAATGGGGTTCACCTGTTCCTTTGGAACCATCTGTATTTACCATGTATAGTTGTCATTAACTGTTTATCAATTTATGTACATTTGCTTTTAATCATGTCTTTTTCTTAAATAAATTGTTAATTTTATTACAATCCCCTGCTCTATCTATGGGTACCGTGATAGTCCTAATTCCTTTCTAAACCAGGGGCATGCTTGGAGTGTTTTTCTCCAATATATCTCTTTATTAAGTAGACATGTGCAATTAGTTTAGTTTCAAATTCGTTTTGTAATAAATTTAGACAAATTCAGAAATTTGGAAATTCGAAAATTCAGAAATTCGAAAATCCAAAAATAAGAACGAAAATCCGAAAATTTGAAAACCCGAAAATTAGAAAATCTGAAATAATAACCAAATAATGATAACTTAACTATTACTAACTATTAAATTATAGGTACTGGAATTTCCTTTCAAATTTGGCTGTTATGCCCTGTACATACGGTCGGACTTTCCGACGGAATATGTGTGATCGGAGCTTGTTGTCGGAAATTCCGACCGTGTGTGGGCTCCATCGGACTTTTTCCATCGGAATTTCCGACACACAAAGTTTGAGAGCATGCTAGAAAATTTTCCGACAACAAAATCCGATCCTTTAAATTCCGATCGTGTGTAGACAAATCCGACGGACAAAGTGCCATGCATGCTCAGAATAAATTAAGAGATGAAAGCTATTGGCTACTGCCCCATTTATAGTCCCGATGTACGTGAACGATCAGATTTTCCGACAACTTTGTGTGACCGTGTGTATGCAAGACAAGTTTGAGCCAACATCCGTCGGAAAAAATCCATGGATTTTGTTGTCGGAAGGTCCGATCAATTTCGGACCGTGTGTACGGGGCATAAGTGAACGTAACGAATATGAATTTATCCGAAGTTACGAATTATCCGTAATAACGAATGCCATATCTAAACGAATTGAACGTGACGACTTAATAATAATAAATAGCAATAATAATAAAAATAAAAATTTATTATTATTATTTTTTATTATTATTTAGTTCTGTTCCATTAGTTTAGATGCGGCATTCGTTATTTCGGATAATTCGTAACTTCAGATAAATTTGTATTCGTTATGTTCACTAACAGTCATAATTGAAAGGAAATTCGAATACCTATGATTTAATAGTTAGTTATTATTATAAATTTCTTTTGAATTTTTGAATTTTCAGATTTTCCTTCTTTTGAATCTTCGGATTTTCCTTTCTTATGTTCGAATTTTCGGATCTTCGAATTTCCGAATTTTCAAATTCCGAATTTTCAAAAATTCAGAATTTTCAAATTTGCGAATTTACTAATTATGAATTTACGAATTTAAAATTTTTCAAATTTACAAATTTATGAATTATGACTTTTCGAATTTTCGAATTTCCAAATTACGAGTTTTCGAATTTTCGAATTTACGAATTTATGAATTTACGAATTTTCGAATTTACGAATCTTCGAATTTATGAATTTACGAATTTTGGAATTTCCAAAAAAAAACAAAAAATGAATGAAACGAAAACAAACAAATTTTTCAGCGGTGAACATGTCTATTATTAAGGATTTAAAGGTGACATAACAAAGTAACAAAAGCAAATAGTTGCATTATCAACAATATGTAGAGCAATAATATTTAGTTAGCACACAGGATAATGTGGTTCAGGTTTGTACATAGACACAATGGTTAAAGATGCTATTGCTATGTTACAATTAAGCAGCGGCGGCCCATCCATAAGGGGCGCAGTGTCGGGGAGCCCCGCCTCCCTCCCCCAAAGTTCAGCGCCACCCCTAAAGTTCATACTCATAGAACAATTTATTTTTAAATAAATAATATATGTAAAAATAAATTGTTCCGCTGTGCGGGGCGCCGGACTAATCACTGTCTATTAGCTTCATCATTTTTTAACAAGCACATGATTAGAGCCTGAGGCTCTAATTGGCTTATTTAATGGGCTCCTCTCTTGTGCTCTGCGCCCCGAATCCTCCCACTTTTGACTTTAGCAAATGAAAGTTCACCATCACGTCACTTCCGGTTGCTCTTTCCGGAAGATTTGGAACGCGGAAGCCGCCACCCGCCGGGTATCAGGGGAGCCGTGACAGGCCGGGCTGGAGGCCGCGGGTAAGGACTTGAACTGGAGGGGTTTGATTGCCCCCCCCCCAAAAAAAAAATGATCACCAGCCGCCACTGCAATTAAGATAATGCTTAAAATTATCTATGACCCTCAAAATGCCATGTGAGTAGTATCTGCTATGCATACAATCAAATACCAAGTGGTGGTAAGACATAACACAACAAAAACATGGAAAACTAAGATTGTAACCATACTAGACACGTGCAATTCGTTTAGTTTCAAATTTGTTTATAATGAATTTTTATGACAAATCCGTTAATTCCGAAATTTCCGAATTTCGAATTTCCAAATTTTGGATTTTCGAATTTCCGAATTTTCGAATTCCCAATTTCCAGATATTAAATTATAGGTATTGGAATTTCCTTTCAAACTTGGCTGTTTGTGAACGTAACTAGTACGAATTTACAAATGTTCGCATTTGCGAATTTCTGATTTTTCGAATTCCGAATTTCTGAATTTTCGGAATTCGATCATTCGGAAATTCAAAAAATTTGAAAATCCGAAAATCTGAAAAAAAGAAAGAGAAAATCAGTTAAATTCGAAATAATAACTAATTATTAAATTACAGGTATTGGAATTTCCTTTCAAATGTGGGTGTTTGTGAACGCAACGAGTACGAATATAATAATAATAAATAACAATAATAATAATAAAACCTTTTAATTTTTGTTATTTATTATTAATTTGCACCATTCCATTTGTTTAGATGCGGCATTCCTTATTTCGGATATTTCGCAACTTCAGATAAATTTGTATTCGTTACGTTCACAAACAGCCAAATTTGAAAGGAAATTCCAATACCTATAATTTAATAGTTAGTTATCATTTCGAATTTTACTGATTTTCTCTTTCTTTTTTTCAGATTTTCGAATTTTTGGATTTTTTAATTTTTTGAATTTCCGGAAATTCAGAATTCGAAAGTTCAGAAATCCAGAAATCTGAAAATTCTAAAATGCGAATATTTGGAAATTCGGAAATTCGGAAATTCGGACATTTGGACATTTGGAAATTTGGAAATTCAGAAATTAGAAAATTCTGAAATTTGGAAATTTGGAGATTTGGAGATTTGGAAATTTGGAAATTTGGAAATTTGGAAATTCGGAAATTCGGAAATTAGAAAATTTTAAAATTTGGAAATTCGGAAATTTGGAAATTTGGAAATTCGGAAATTCGGAAATTAGAAAATTTTAAAATTTGGAAATTCGGAAATTTGGAAATTTGGAAATTTGGAAATTCGGAAATTAGAAAATTAGAAAATTTGGAAATTCGGAAATTTGGAAATTTGGAAATTTGGAAATTCGGAAATTAGAAAATTAGAAAATTTGGAAATTCGGAAATTTGGAAATTTGGAAATTCGGAAATTTGGAAATTAGAAAATTTTAAAATTTGGAAATTCGGAAATTTGGAAATTTGGAAATTTGGAAATTCGGAAATTAGAAAATTTTAAAATTTTGAAATTCGGAAATTTGGAAATTTGGAGATTTGGAAATTTGGAAATTTGGAAATTTGGAAATTTTAAAATTTGGAAATTTTTAAATTTGGAAATTCGGAAATTTGGAAATTTGGAGATTTGGAAATTTGGAAATTCGAAAATTCAGAAATTCGAAATTTGAAATTCGGAAATTTGAAAATTTGAAAATTTGGAAATTCAGAAATTAGAAAATTAGAAAATTTGAAATTCGGAAATTTGGAAATTCAGAAATTCGAAAATTCAAAAACGTAACGAATATGAATTTATCCGAAGTTACGAATTATCCGTATTAACGAATGCCGCATCTAAACTAATTGAACTTAATAATAATAAAATAACAATAATAATAATAAAAATGTATTATTATTATTTATTATTATTATTTTGTTCTGTTCCATTTGTTTAGGTGCGGCATTCCAATACCTATGATTTAATAGTTAGTTATTATTATAAATTTCTTTTGAATTTTTGAACTTTTAGATTTTCGTTCTTTTGAATTTTCGGATTTTCCTTTCTTATGTTCAAATTTTCGGATCTTCGAATTTCCGAATTTTCGGATTTTCGAATTTCCAAATTGCGAATTTTCAAAAATTCTGAATTTTCAAATTTGCGAATTTACAAATTACGAATTTACGAATTTTCAATTTTTCAAATTTACAAATTTACGAATTACGAATTTTTGAATTTTCGAATTTCCGAAATTACGAATTACGAATTTTCAGTTTTTTAAATTTACAAATTTACGAATTATGAATTTTTGAATTTTTTTCGAATTTACGAATTTTCGAATTTACGAATCTTCGAATTTATGAATTTACGAATTTTCGTATTTAAAAAAAAAAAACAAAAAATGAATGAAACGAAAACAAAAAATTTTTCAGCAGTGAACATGTCTATTATTAAGGATTTAAAGGTGACATAACAAAGTAACAAAAGCAAATAGTTGCATTATCAACAATATGTAGAGCAATAATTTTTAGTGAGCACACAGGATAACGTGGTTCAGGTTTGTACATAGACACAATGGTTAAAGATGCTATTGCTATGTTACGATTAAGCAGCGGTGGCCCATCCATAAGGGGCGCAGTGTCGGGGAGCCCCCCCCCCTCCCCCAATGTTCAGCGCCACCCCTAAAGTTCATACTCATAGAACAATTTATTTTTAAATAAATAATATATGTAAAAATAAATTGTTCCACTGTGCGGAGCGTCGGACTAATCACTGTCTATTAGCTTCATCATTTTTTAACAAGCACATGATTAGAGCCTGAGGCTCTAATTGGCTTGTTGAATGTGGTTCTCTGTTGTGCTCTGCGCCCCGAATCCTCCCACTTTTGACTTTATCAAATGAAAATTCACCATCACGTCACTTCCGGTTGCTCATCCCGGATTTGATTTGAAATTCGGAAATTTTAAAATTTGGAAATTTGGAAATTCAGAAATTCGAAAATTAGAAAATGTGAAATTCGGAAATTTGGAGATTTGGAAATTCAGAAATTCAAAAATTCGAAAATCCGAATTTCTGAATTTCCGAATTTTTGAATTTCTGAAAAAAACAAAAAAACGAATGAAATGAAGTCAAACAAATTTTTTTTGTCAGTGCACATGTCTAAACCATACCGTAATGGTGGCAATAGACAAGAGAGCAATGAGTAATAAGTAGGAAGTGTTGTACTTCCGTTATCATAAATCCTGAGGGTCCCTTTGGTATATTAACGATGTATTGGGTGGTGCCTGGAGTCAACTAGGAATATGTCCTAAGTAGAAAGACCAGGTTAGGTAGGCACAATAATTATTAATACCCCATGGGAGGTCCTAACATCATTTTAGGTGAGGGAAACTGATCTACGGTCGTGCAGCCAGGAGGTCCACTGCCTCCGAAAGTTGATTTCTTTGTAATGACTAATGAGCCTTAGCCAAGAGAAATTCCTTCATAGCATTATTATTATTCGGCCGAATAATTACTGTTGCTAAGGTAGAAGATTTTGCATCTTTCCACGATTTTGCTATGGTCAGTCTGGCTGCAAAAAAAAAGGTATGGGCGATAAACGTTTGAAATTGAACAGGCCGCTGTTCGATACCTACCCTGAGAAGAGCCAGTTTAGGATCAGGTCTACAGGAAATACGGGTAACAGAAGATATAAGGTTAAATATCTCAATGCAAAAACCTTTTTGCGGACAATGCCACCAGTGCATTAAAGTTCCATCGTGGCCACACTGCCTCCAACAAAGTGGAGATTGATCCGGGAAAAAAATGTAGCTACTCTATGTGGAGTGTAGGACCACTTATGGAATAGTGTTTGAGCCGATTCCTAGTATGATATACATTTGGACACTTCCCGGTTAAAGCATGCCATTGTGACCTAGATACACTATATTACCAAAAGTATTGGGACACCTGGTTTTACACACACATGAACTTTAATGGCATCCCAGTCTTAGTCCGTAGGGTTCAATATTGAGTTGGCTCCGCCCTTTGCAGCTATAACAGCTTCAACTCTTCTGGGAAGGCCGTCCACAAGGTTTAGGAGTGTGTCTATGGGAATGTTTGACCATTCTTCCAGAAGCGCATTTGTGAGGCCAGGCACTGATGTTGGATGAGAAGGCCTGGCTCGCAGTCTCCGCTCCAATTCATCCCAAAGGTGTTCTGTCAGGTTGAGGTCAAGACTCTGTGCAGGCCAGTCAAGTTCCTCCACCTCAAACTCGCTCATCCATGTCTTTATGGACCTTGCTTCATGCACTGGTCCAAATCATTTGGTGGAGGGGGGGTTTATGGTGTGGGGTTGTTTTTCAGGGGTTGGGTTTGGCCCCTTAGTTCCAGTGAAGGGAACTCTCAAGGTGTCAGCATACCAAGACATTTTGGACAATTTCATGCTCCCAACTTTGTGGGAACAGTTTGGGGATGGCCCCTTCCTGTTCCAGTGCACAAAGCAAGGTCCATAAAGATGGATGAGGCAAAGGGAGGGCCAACTCAATATTGAACCCTACGGACTAAGACTGGGGATGCCATTAAAGTTCATGTAAAGGCAGGCGTCCCAATACTTTTGCTAATATAATGTATGTTAAAGTTTAGTTCTTGCTCCCAAAATTTTAAGGAAGGCATTTTATTTTGTTTGATCGGTTTTTGGAGCCGGGCGTCAGTAATAGTGTTACATAGGTTGAAAAAAAAAAATACATCCAGTTCAACCAACAAAAAAATAAAATAAATGAAAAACCTCCATATATAGAGTCCTATCTCCACAATTGATCCAGAGGAAGGTTGTATATTATATCAGAATTGGTAAATAAAAGATTGATAAGTACATCATCTTCACATACACAACTGACCGGTCACAGAAACAGAACAGCAGGGAGTAGGATTGGAAATTCTATACAGGAGACTTGGGGGGGGGTATGATCCCATGTAGGGTAACAAAGTAACAAAGTGGGTTTCCTCTGTTTGTTCCAATTTCTTACACTAGGGGTCTCTAAATTTCCTAAACAAGGAGCCAGTTTACTGTCCTTCAGGCATTATGGGGGGGACTGGACTGTGGCCAGTGAGAATAAGTAAGGTCTCAGGCTTGGTGGTCAGTGGGACTAAGAAAAAATTACATAACGTGTGTGGTCAGTAAGAGGAAGAATAGTGCCCCATCACTGGTAATAGGGGAGAAAAAGTGTGCATTTGTTGGTATCAGGGGGGTGCCCCATTGTTGGTATCAGTGGGAGGAACAGTGTCCCATCATTGGTATCGGTGGGAGGAATAGTGCCCCATCATTGGTATCAGTGGGAGGAATAGTGCCACCATCATTGGTATCGGTGGGAGGAATAGTGCCCCATCGTTAGTGTCAGTGTGAGGAATAGTGTCCCATCATTGGTATTAGTGGGAGGAATGGTGTCCCATCATTGGTATCGGTGGGAGGAATAGTGCCCCATCATTGGTATCAGAGGGAGGAATAGTGCCACCATCATTGGTATCGGTGGGAGGAATAGTGCCCCATCGTTAGTGTCAGTGTGAGGAATAGTGTCCCATCATTGGTATTAGTGGGAGGAATAGTGTCCCATCATTGGTATTAGTGGGAGGAATAGTGCCCCCATCATTGCTATTAGTGGGAGGAATAGTGCCCCATCATTAGTGTCAGTGGGAGGAATAATGTCCCATCATTGGTATTAGTAAGAGGAATAGTGCCCCATCATTGGTATTAGTGGGGGGAATAGTGCCCCCATCATTGCTATTGGTGGGAGGAATAGTGCCCCATCGTTAGTGTCAGTGGGAGGAATAATGTCCCATCATTGGTATCAGTGGGAGGAATAGTGAACCATCATTGGTGTCAGTGGGAGCAATAGGGCCCCATCATTGGTATTAGTGGGAGGAATAGTGTCTCATCATTGGTGTCAGTGGGAGGAATAGTGCCCCATCATTGGTATCAGTGGGAGGAATAGTGCCCCATCATTGGTATCAGTGAGAGGAATAGTGCCCCAACATTGGTATTAGTTGGAGGAATAGTGCCCCATCATTGGTATTAGTGGGAGGAGTAGTGTCCCATCATTGGCATCAGTGGGAGGAATAGTGCCCCATCATTGGTATCAGTGGGAGGAATAGTGTCCCATCATTGGTATCAGTGGGAGGAATAGTGCCCCATTGTTGGTGTCTGTGGGAGGACTAATATCCCATCGTTTATGTTAGTGGGAAGAGTAGTGACCCCTCATTAGAATCAGTGGGACTAATAGTATCCCATTAGTGCTGTAAACGGGAGTAATAGTGTCCTACTATTGGTGTATGGGAAAGGAATGGTGTCTCAATGTTGGTGTCGGTGGGAGGAATACCTGTAGTGCTCCGAGGGCCGGATAAAGTCAAGCAAAGAACCACATCTGGCCCGCGGGCCGCAGTTTGGAGACCCCTATCCTACACAATTCAAAAACACTCTATAGAGGCAATAGGTATTCAAACAGGCCCTGGAAGAGGGAAAATAGATTGTAAGCTCCTTCGATCACACAGCTGGACATGTGCTCTCTGTAAAGTGCTCCAGAACATGGTGTTGCCACACGAATAAATAAAGAATAAAGAAATATCCTACCTCACCTATTGTTGCCGATATTTCTGATCCTCTTTAGCAGCAAAAATGTCCGGGATCTGAAGGATAAAACAAAAGTGATCGTCACAGACTTATTATGGGATGTGGGTATTGCTGTTAATGGCAGGATTTTTACTTTGTAATTGCTACATATACTATATTGCCAAAAGTATTGGGATGCCTGCCTTTACACACACATGAACTTTAATGACATCCCGGTCTTAGTCCGTAGGGTTCAATATTGAGTTGGCTCCACCCTTTGCAGCTATAACAGCTTCAACTCTTCTGGGAAGGCCGTCCACAAGGTTTAGGAGTGTGTCTATGGGAATGTTTGACCATTCTTCCAGAAGCGCATTTGTGAGGTCAGGCACTGATGTTGGATGAGAAAGGCCTGGCTCGCAGTCTCCACCCAAATTCATCCCAAAGGTGTTCTATCGGGTTGAGGTCAGGACTATGCAGGCCAGTCAAGTTCCTCCACCCCAAACTATCTCACCCATGTCTTTATGGACCTTGCTTTGTGCACTGGTGTGCAGTCATGTTGGAACAGGAAGGGGCCGTCCCCAAACTGTTCCCACAAAGTTGGGAGCATGAAATTGTCCAAAATGTCTTGGTATGCTGACGCCTTATAAGTTCCCTTTGATGGGACTAAGGGGCCAAGCCCAACCCCTAAAAAACAACCCCTACACCATAATCCCCTCCTCCACCAAATGATTTGGACCAGTGGACAAAGCAAGGCACATAAAGATAGATGAGCGAGTTTCGGGGGGTGGAGGAACTTGACTGGCCTGCACAGAGTCCTGACCTCAACCTGATAGAACACCTTTGGGATGAATTAGAGCGGAGACTGCGAGCCGGGCCTTCTCGTCCAACATCAGTGCCTGACCTCACAAATGGGCTTCTGGAAGAATGGTCAAACATTCCCATAAACACACTCCTAAACCTTGTGGACGGCCTTCCCAGAAGAGTTGAAGCTGTTATAGCTGCAAAGGGCGGAGCCAACTCAATATTAAACCCTAACAAACTTTGGGGGTAAATTAGAGTGAAAACTGCGAGACTTCAGAGGTCTACTGAATTTCATGCCTCAACGGGACAGGGCTGCTTTGGTGGCAAAAAAGGGGACCCACTCAGTATTAGGTGGGTGGTCATAATGTTATGGCTGATCAGTATATAGACCCGTCATCTGTGTACATAAAAGCGTTTCGGAATCTTACAAGTGAGTATTAAAATACATTTTAAAATATGGCATGTATATAGCATATCGCTTGTGTTGGGCACTATTTAGAAATCAAGCCTTCAATGTTTGCTTTTAAAATAATCTTCATACAATTGTATCTAAAACAAACACTCTGCAACATTGTTGCATATTTCACATAGTTATTTAAAATAAAGTTCTCTATTATTTGTTATTTTTTTATTTTTCTCTTCCTTCTCCTGGTTGTTGAGGTTGGTTGGTGTTGGATGGGTGGCGTGTTGCCTAGACTGGGTGGCAGGCAGGGGGTGCCCAGGCGCCGCCCCCCTCTCCTCGCCACCTCTTATATGCAGTGGATAGATTCAGGCATAGCCTGAATCTATCCCCCGCCGCCGCCCCCTATTCATGTGTCCGGCCCCTTTCAGGGCACCAGGCATATGAATTAGAGCGGCCAGGTTTTTTTTTTTTTTGAAGCACCTGATTAGAGCCATGGGCTCTAATAGGCTTCAAAATAGGGTGGACTTGAGGCGCGGAGCATTGCGTCTGGAGCCCACCCAGGTGTGTTGCAACAGCGAATGAAAATTTGCGGTTGCAACACTAATCCTCCTCCCGACCAATCGGGAAGCAGGTATGAAACCTGTTTCCCGATTGGCCAAAGATTCAGTCAATCCCATTGGACGCCTAGCGCCGGGAGGAGGAGAGAGGAGACACCATGGAAGCTGCTCCAGGAGAGGGTACCGGAGCAGCTTTCCCTGAGCCCGCCACGCTCTCACCCCCCCGCATTCAAGGTAAGGACAGCTGGTGGTGGTGGTGGTGGGGTGTGTGTTAGTGCCTAGACATGTGCAATTTGTTTAGTTGCGAATTCGTTTTTTAACAAATTTTGACAAATTCGTTAATTCCGAATTTTGAATTTCTGATTTTTTTAAATTTTCGACTTTCAGAATTTCAGAATTTCCAAATTTCCAAATTTCAGAATTTTTAATTTCCAAATTTCCGAATTTCCAATTTCCGAATTTCCAAATTTCCGAATTTTCCAAATTTCCGAATTTCCGAATTTCGAATTTCCAAATTTCCGAATTTCCAATTTCCGAATTTCTGAATTTCCAAATTTCTGAATTTCCAAATTTTCGAATTTCCGAATTTCCGAATTTCCGAATTTCGAATTTCCGAATTTCCGAATTTCCAATTTCCGAATTTCTGAATTTCCAAATTTCTGAATTTCCAAATTTCCAAATTTCCGAATTTTCGAATTTCCGAATTTAGAATTTTTGAATTTCCGAAAAAAGCAAAAAAACGAATGTCACTGGTGGCAGTTAGGCCCTTGGGAGAGAAGTAGAGGGCCGTCTGGCCGCCCTAGTAGGGATTTATTCCTGCAGCTTCATTCAGTTGTGTTGGGTCAATTTTTTTGACACCTTTGTAGCTGAAACCATTTGTTTTCATACAACCATTATGTTGTTAAAATTTACAATACGGGATTGGTTGGATGGCTCCCTGCACAGCTGAAGGTAATAGCAAAATTATCTTTGAGCGCCCTTAATTCTTTAGCTATCATTGTGGCATTGTGTTTGTCCCAAGCCTGGCCAAGGTGGTGGACCAGACACTGTCCGAAAACCTCATCTTTAGTTGTGTAGCACAGACCCCAGACTGGGCTGGCTAGACCATCCCAGGTTCTATTACCACAGACACAAAGCATCTTCTCAATCTCTCCACCAAATAACAAGGCAGATAGTGTCTTATTGGGATTTATTGCTCAGGAAAATTTGGATAGGGTAAAGGGTAAGCCTTGGGTCCCATACTCCAGGACTAGTGTAACTTTAACAGAGGCCACTTTGTATCAGCAGTTAACCTTCTCCAGATAGGCCTCTAGAGCAGGAAACGTGGACATACATCTTCAGGGGGATCTCACACTGGAAACAGCCCTGAGCCAGCAATCTGGAACAGTCCTTCAAAGAAGAGGTACAGCGACGTCAGTCTCTCTAGGGGCTCTCACTTTCTAGCCTCTACCCACTGTGTCCCTGTATACATAGATGCCTCCTTCCAGTATCACCCAGACCCTGCTCCATGAGTCTCCAGTCCAGATCCTCGACAGACTTTTGCTTGACTGTTCTCCGCGCTTTAGTTGACCCCCAGCACTCTTTGAGCTAGGACCTCAAACAACTTCCTGCAGGCCTCAGCAGCTAGCCCAGTAGGGCACAAAGCCCCTCCAGGCTGGGTCTCCCTCCAACAGGACCAAAGGATCCTGCTGCCCTAGGCTCCACCCTATTTATGCACACCTCAGCCCCCTGGGGGTCTCTCTCTCGACCAGCGATTGGCTGAGGCTGCATGAATATTCAGCCCAAGGGTCTGCCTCCCCCAACCCAATTATAATACAGAACTTAATGGAATGCAGGGGGAAGTAGGCGAACTTCCAGCCAGTAGAGCCCAGAACAGCCAGTAACAATCAAACCCTGCTCCACTGACTACAGAGGAGCCAAAAACTGAATTTACTGAATCTCATTAGCAGTCTAACTAAGAAGGTGGAAAGTATCACGGTCTATTACTCTGTGATCAGTAAGATGAACAGAAGCTGAGTCTGCTTTTCTGCTTTGTACTGGGAATTGTCCTGATTTGACCCGTCGCTCTGAAAGCAACCTGAAACTAATATACTTTTTTAATTTCCTGTTATCGGCCTGTGAATTTTTTTTTTGTTAGATATTAAACGTAGATGTAATCCCAATCCCTAAAATCTCATCTAATATTTAACATGTTAACGTGATTTCGGGAATATTTTTCAGCCTTATTAAATCTGCAGCTTTCATTAAAATAATCCTGCCATGAACTTCCTTGTTCAGACACTTTCTGTTATAGGGTGACCATGCCCTGTCCCTGCCATACAATTGGGCACTTTGTTGCCCTGTCATACAGTATGCTCCCCTGGTGGAAAATGCAACATATCACCAAAAAGTGTCCATAAAAAAATCAAGCCAATGAGTGCTTGCTGCAATCTTCACTCCACGATCACCAATATCGAAGACATCCAATGGTGCCCCCACAGATACACACCAGGGACCCTTACCAGATGAATATGACCACTATATTACAATCGTCACCAGAACTCAAGGAGTTTATATCTCCTGGTCCCTAAAACCACCACAGGGCTCTCACTGCAAGGAAACCCTAAGGCAGTGGTTCTCAACCTGGGGGTCGTGACTCCCTTGGGGGGTCGAATGATGATCAGCCAGGGGGTCACCAAATCCTGGGCTGTTCCTGAAGCCCGCACCACTCTCCCAGCCTTTTTGCAGGAGCCCAGCTGGGCTGTTCCTGGAGCCCGCGGCTGCCCACTCAGCCTCTTCGCAGCTGCCCATTCAGTTCACGGCATGGCTGGGGAGGGACAGAGACTAGAGGTCAGCTGACTGGTGAGGAATGTGAAGTGGGAGGGGCTGGAAGAGACCATATCTCCTGCTGCAGCCGATGGTGGCCCAGCAGGTGTGCCTGACGGATCCCGCACGGGTCTCCTGACCTGTCGCAAAGCTCGGGGGGGGATGTACCCAGGGAAAAACACTTTGGAGGCCGAGACCTCTGCGTGGGAGTTCCCGCCCCCCCGCCCCTGACCCTCTATCAGGGATGCTACCTAACCAAGTAGCAACTCCGGTCCCCTCGTGGCGACAGCCGCCCGCAGCTGGGCCAAAATCCTGTCCACCTCTGCCATAGCTGTTGATTTTTTTAGCAGCGTGTGAAACTACCTTCTTCTTCACCTTGCTGACCCTCTACAAATGCCCGATAGCCCCGCCTCCCCCTTAAGTAAACTACCAGACCCCTCCTTTTCCTGCTTTTCTCAGCCAATCCCATCTCCTTCCTGCTTCTACAACTTCAACTTCCTTAACCCATTCATTGTCGCTCCTTCTCACTGTGTCATGCCAGCCCTTCACTATTTCCAGTTGAGAGTTGGGAACCACTGCCATAGGGTAATACCATTTAGGACCTCTGTTTATTCAAAGTAAAATGTGCCCTCACACTTGAATCCAAGCAGTATAGCTCACACATTCCCAATTGGCAGTTCCGTCCAAGTCAAACACTGTCAAGCATCCGTGATGACGTAACATCCTTGGACCCCCTCACCCTACTCGTTTTGTCACAGATGACGACGTTTGATGCCCTGATATTTGCTCCCCTGGTGCGGGAAAATCCAAGCAGTCATGTCAACTCACATCGCTTAGGCACGGGCCACAGTTACCACTATCAAGAAGATCACACCTCCCAACTTTTTGAGATTGGAATGAGGGACGCCTATTTATTTATTTATTTTAGGTGCTTATATAGCGCTGTCAATTTACGCAGCGCTTCACATATACATTGTACATTCACATCAGTCCCTACCCTTAAGGAGCTTACAATCTAAGGTCCCTAACTCACATTCATACATACTAGGGACAATTTAGACAATTTTAATCCAATTAACCTACTAGCATGTCTTTGGAGTGTGGGAGGAAACCGGAGTACCCGGAGGAAACCCACGCAGACACAGGGAGAACATGCAAACTCGAGGCAGGTAGTGTCGTGGTTGGGATTTGAACCAGCGACCCTTCTTACTGCTAGGTGAGAGTGCTACCCACTACACCACTGTGCCGCCCCAGCACATATCCTATGCCTATCAGCAAAAGCATGTAGGCATAGGACACACCCCTTGTCACGCCCCCTTAAAGGAGAATTTTACAAAAAAACAAGATTGGTTAAACCCACAGGTGCTTTTTTTAACCACTACTATTCCTTTGTATTGACTTTTGGAAATTACAAATGCAGCAATATAGAAATCAGATGAAAAATTTAGCAACGGGCATGCCCATAAAAACGGTAAGCTGACAAACAACACCGGCGAGTGGCAGGAGGGGGTGGGAACGACCCCTGAAAGTGATCCAGCGGCTAATTAGGCTAATTAGCCGCTTTGACCACTTTCATGAGAAAGCTGATCGACGGCTGAAAAAAAAAAAAATATATATATGTGTGTGTGTGTGTGTGTGTATATATATATATATATGTGTGTGTATATATATATATATATATATATATATATATATATATATATATATACCGGGGTTATGGCTGATAGCTTCAACCAGTTGCAAGCCGCAATGTATATATACCTAGTGCAGTCATTCACATGGATATAATATATAAAATGTAGAGTTAATCTAATATTAATATATATATATATATATATATATAATATATATATATATATTATATATATATATATATATATATATATATATATATATATATATATATATATAAACATCAAATAATTATTTTGTTTGTATACTCTTTTATATGTATTTATGAATATTTAAAATATTTTTAACATTTATATTTAAATCTAATTATTACTATTAAATGTATATCTATCATAACTGGAATATATAATAATAATAATAATATTTATATTTTTATTCAAATTTTTTTTTAATGGGTTTTTAATTAGCATACAAAAAATGCCCACACAGGGGCCAAACATAGCCCACGCAGGGGCAATCCTCTGAATAATATTTATATTTAATATAATATCCGGTATATATGATATTATATTAAATATAAATATTATTATATATTCCAATTAGAATCCATTATGAGGGAAGGGACTTCCTTTGTTGCGGAAGATAATTATAAAATATTGAAAGTAATTTAGAATGGCTCTCGGGAAGCAGAATGTGTGATTATTAATAACAATCTCTAATCGTCGTATTACTTGTGTGCGCGGTGGCAGCTCATAACAACGTAGATTTACTTCATCTTAGCACTGAACTCTAATGAATCCGGAGAGTGTGACGTTCGTTGTGGAAGTAGATTGTACGCCCGGATGTACCCGGGTGATTGTTCATGCCGCGGGCTCTACATTGCGCTCCGATGTCCCTGGCTCCGTCTGAAAAGTCATAACTAAGATTTGATGTCACAGAGGTAATTAAAGTGAAGGGACACAGGGGGGGGGTGCTCTAAAGTTATGCAAGATAAACGCTATAACCAAAAGTATTGGGACACCTGCCTTTACACGCGCATAAAACTTTAACCCACTTCCCGCCAGAGGGGCGTACATGGACGTCCTCCCGTTTCATCGGTTATGCTGGCCTGATGCCTGCACCTCCAGGCATCAACTCAGTATCGTTCTCTTCAGCCGGTGATTCTGTGCACCGTAAGGACAACCATAGCATCAGTTCAGCCGCCCTGATTGTTCTTGCAGGCGGCGGGAGGGGATGTCCCCCTCCCCCCCTCCCGCTACTTCTACTGGCTCGCCCGTGTGATCCGCGAGCCGGAGAAGGAATCCACCGGCGCCGGAAGTTGACCATAGAGATTTCTGGGGAACGGATGGTCCACCGGTCATCCCTATGACTCGCAGAGGCCCGGGTGCGATGTTATGGTGCATACCTCCCAACATTTTCAGATGGGAATGAGGGACACCTACTAGCAAATGTATGTAGACATAGGGCACGCCCCCCTGCCACACCCCCTTAAAGGAGAATTAACCAAAAAAAAAAAAGCTTAAATAAATCCACAAGAGCTTTTTTTTTACCATTACTATTTATTTATATTGGCTTTTAAAATTTACAAATGCAGCAATTTAGAAATTGGATTAAATGTTTAGCACTGGGAAACACTTTTGAAAGATTAAAAAGTGCATTTTATATACAACTAAATAGATCAGACCAAAATGAGGGACAAATGAGGAGGAATGAGGGACAGAGGGACATTGCTCCAAATCAGGGACAGTCCCTCAATATCCGGGACGGTTGGGAGCTATGATGATGTCACGACCGGCTCGGCAATTGTAAATACTGCCATATACTCGGATCGTCCTTTTTTGTTTTTTTTTTGTTTTTTTGATTTCAGGCTTTCCAGCCTGGAGGACCTGGAGGAGAGATGTGAGACACATCCTCTCCATAAAGAGGACCTGTCACGCCCTATTCCTATTACAAGGGTGTTTACATTCCTTGTAATAGGTATAAAAGTGACCCAAAAAATTTTTTTAAAGGGAAAGTGTAAAATTCCCAAAAATATAGATAAAATAAACAATATAAAAAGTAAAAAAATTTAAAGCGCCCCCTGTCCCAGCGAGCTCGCACGCATAAGGGAAGGCATACGTACGTCACGCCCACGTATGTAAACGGCACTCAAACCACACATGTGAGGTATTGCCGCGAATGTGAGAGCAAGAGCAATTATTCTATACCAAGACCTCCTCTGTAACTCTAAACGGGTAACCTGTAAAAAAAATGTAAGCATTGCCTATGGAGATTTTTGAGTACCAAAGTTTGGCGCCATTCCACGAGCGTGCGCAATTTTCAAGCATGACATGTTAGGTATCTATTTACTCGGCGTAACATCATCTTTCACATTATACAAAAAAATTGGGCTAACTTTTTGTTTTTGTTTTTTTCATTTATGAAAGGCCCGCCATTTTATTTCCTAGGGCAGTGATGGCGAACCTTGGCACCCCAGATGTTTTGGAACTACATTTCCCATGATGCTCAACTACACTGCAGAGTGCATGAACATCATGGGAAATGTAGTTCCAAAACATCTGGGGTGCCAAGGTTCACCATCACTGCCCTAAGGTCTCTGCTAAAAAAAAAACATATATAATATTTGGGGGGGGGGGGGGGGGGAGTAATTTTCTACCAAAAAAATTATGATTTTTACATGTAGGAGCGAAGAGACAAAATTGGCCCGGATGGGAAGTGGTTAATGACATCCCAGTCTTAGTCCGTAGGGTTCAATATTGAGTTGGCTCCACCCTTTGCAGCTATAACAGCTTCAACTCTTCTGGGAAGGCCGTCCACAAGGTTTAGGAGTGTGTCTATGGGAATGTTTGACCATTCTTCCAGAAGAGCATTTGTGAGGTCAAGCACTGATGTTGGGTGGACCAACTCAATATTGAACCCTACGGACTAAGACTGGGATGCCATTAAAGTTCATGTGCGTGTAAAGGCAGGCGTCCCAATAATTTTGGTAATATAGTGTATATCTATCCTTTAAAAACCTGGGTGTAGATAGTTCAGGAGAATCTTCAATAATGTATTTTTTAAGATAATAATAAATAAACCTGAGGTCTAATCTGCTTATAATAAAATAAAGCCTTTCTGTATTTATTACATACACAGCAACTTCATCGCTTGGT
Organism: Aquarana catesbeiana; assembly: GCF_042186555.1. Lineage (NCBI taxonomy): Eukaryota > Metazoa > Chordata > Amphibia > Anura > Ranidae > Aquarana > Aquarana catesbeiana. The sequence continues at coordinate 14,059,107 of NC_133332.1, forward strand.
CTCTGTACATCTCTATGCAATGCAGGCAGATCATGGCTGGTGGGAGGGGCCATCAGGGTGCTGTACCTATCTTCCTGAAAACATTACACCTCCCTGTTGTTATGCTGAACCTCTGTAATTGAAGTAACTGACATCCGATGAATGAAAGGGGCGGGGCCAGGGGCAGTCAGGTTGGGGAGGAAAGGGCTAGATGATGTTGAGGAATTAAGGTGGACTCTATCTAGAATTGTTTCACTTGGCAGACACAAATTCACAGTTCTAGAAAATAAACAGCGGGGAGTGGGGCAGCTTGGGAGGTGGAGCGAGGATCTCTCCTGCTGAATTAGTCTGAATGCAAATTTCTATGTTTAACCGGAGATTGCCCTTAATTTATACTG